>NC_057798.1:643134857-643135676 GCF_018294505.1 Triticum aestivum | reverse complement strand
TGGGCATGACAGTGCTGCACCTGAAGTGCAACAAGGATGTCATACTCGAGGGAGAAGTTGCGGCTCCCATCGGCACAACAACAACCCACCGCAAAGCATGGTCATGGTTGATGGAGCAGCCCCGTTGATTCATAGCCCATGTTCTCCTAAGAAGCTCACTCCTAATGTTGGCATCTCAACCACCACCACTGTCTCAACATCCAGGAAACATGTGCCACAAATTCCATGTGAGGAAGAGAGTACACAATCCAAAATCCCACAACTTGAGACTGAAAAGAAAAATGAGTTGAGTGACTCCACCAAATGTGAGGATCTGATTGTTCATCATGAGATTAGAGAAATGCAAGGTCTCCACCTAGATATACCACATATTCAGGGAGAGAGGATTAATGAGTTGTGTGAGTCCACAAAATGTGAGATTGAGATCATTCCACACCTCATTAGAGAGATAAGCGATCCAGAACCCAATATACCACACAATAAGAGCGAGAGGATAAGTGAGTTATGTGAGTCCACCAAACGTGAGCTTGAGATGTTTCCCCACAATATCAAAGAAATGAGTGATCCACCAAATGAAAAGAGAGAGGAGTATTCAATTACTAACCTTTCACAAAATTCTCTTTCTTTGCAATATATGCAGGTGCAAAAGGCATACCTATCAGCTCTCTTGCAACGATGGGAGATTGAGATCCAAGAACAAATATGGAGGACATGGAGTACCACTACACAAGGTGGGTGTGTGAAGATTGATTTTCAGAAAGGTATTCAAGTACTAAATGAGGTAAAACAAAAAGGATCTTCCATTTTGATGCACCCCGA
>NC_057798.1:643133341-643134847 GCF_018294505.1 Triticum aestivum | reverse complement strand
AGGAAGCCATGCAAACCGGCTTACTTTTGAAACCATTTTCACACCTAGCTAAGGGGGGTTGTCCCTGCTATAAAACCCCATCTCCCCCCATCCTCTAGAAAACCTTTTGTCAAACCATTCAGCTACAAGCTTATGCAGCAAGACTGCTAGAGAGATCCGAGAGATCTTGCTACCTTTGCTCTTGTGAGTTCATTCGGATTCGCGAGAAGGAGCCTCTGGTTCCCCTTAGTTCGTGCTCTATGGTTTCGGCCATTTTGTGTGGATTAGTCCCGGTTTGTGGTTCTACGATTGTTCGGATAGCGGGTTGGAGTTCTTGTAGCTTCGGTCAGCCATCCCCAACGTACGGGTTGCAACCAACCTTGGCAGGTATAAAGCTAGTTATCCCGGCTGCTTGCAGCTAGTTATCCCTTCCGATTTGATCCTACGACGTGAAGATCGGGTCACCCCCGGGTGTGAACTCGTTCATCGGGTTCCCATCTATCATCTGGCATCAAAGCCTTCGTTGACACGGTAGGATCTGTTATCCAAGTTTATCTTGCTATCATCCCTTTAGATCGAGTGGTTTTCATGCTATATTTTCTATCCTAGAAGTCCAAATCTCCACCAAAAATAAATCCAAGCCTTGTTGGTGCTGAGATCTTGTTGTTGCATACTTTGCATGTTCCTCATTGTTTAGATCTGCACCAAGTCCATCTTCATAGTTGCTTTCAGATTTGGTTGTTGTGCTTTGGAAAAAGAGAGAAAAGAGTGGCAAAAAAATCAAAGAGAGAGAGAAAAAAAAGAGTGGGAAAAAGTCAAGAGAGAAAAAGAAAGTCTTGTGTAAGATCCAAAAGTTTCAGCTTGATAGAAAAAAATTTAGAAGCTTGTGTGTTGTGTTTTTCAATCTTGGTGCAAAAGAGCAGTAGATCTATCCACATATTTTTCTTGGTTTGCATCAACTTGATTTCAGCACAAGCCCCCTTTTGTTTACCCCACCGAGCTCCACCAAAAACTGAAGCTAGTTCTTTGATCCCTGTCTTTCAATCGCTTTAACACATCCGGGAGAAGCACAATCTGATGTGAACTCATAAGAACTTTGGTGAGTAAGAGGTGAGGTTGTGTGATTCCACAAAATTATCCTATTCCACTTTAGCCCTACTAACATGGCAGGATCTACACCAAGTGTGCGTCGAAAGAATCATGGAGAAGGAAGTTGTTTGGCCACTCGCGCTAATGTGAAGCAACTCGAGAACAATATACTCCGAGCCATGGAGAGGATGCTTCACGAGTGTCCTCCAACATGTGGTGATGGGGTTCGACATCGACAATACCCTGTTGCTCATGAAGTGCGACAAAGAAGACATGCTCAAGAGTATGATGTTGTTGCTCATGGACATGTCACTAGTACTCATGAAGTGCAACAAAGAAGACATGCTCGAGGGCTTGATGTTGCTTCTTGTGGGCGTGTCACTACTCCTCAAGAAGTGCAGCTAGGAGGACATGCTCAAGGGCATGGTGTTTCTTCTC
>NC_057798.1:643110746-643133331 GCF_018294505.1 Triticum aestivum | reverse complement strand
GTATGCACATATGAACTCCTGAAACATTGGCGAAATGAAATAAGAGAAAAAAATATTGGGTACATCCATTAGCACACCATCAATACATCAATATAAATTTTTTAATCATTAAGGAAAAACAAAGGAGTTGGCAAAATTAAGATCCACATATAATTGTTCAAATTTTGCTTTCCCTAGTTATTTTGTATTGTCCTCGGGCCATAATTTTGTAGAGCAAATGAAGTCGAGGACGACTTTTCTCCAAGAGAGGGAGGATGATATGGACATGCTCATGCTTGGTTATAAATTTGTGCTTCATGGAAATGTTTGCTGGAAGGAACTCCTAAGTCGAACAAAACATCATGTTGTCATTGTCCATAAGATAGCAAAGCTGAAAACTAAAATACTCTATATCATGAAACCTTTGCATTATGAATTGGTATTGCCCTACTTTATTTTGTGTTATGACCAAGTAGAGTCGAGGACGACTCCTTTTCAAGAAAGGGGGGATGATGAGGACATATCGATCATTGAAACAAGACCAATCATCCCTGTACAAACTCCAAGTTGTGACAAACAAGTACATGATCAAATGTAACACAATTCAAAGGTGAAAGCTACAAATGAGAATTGCATCATTTCTTTGCATGGATATTATCTACTTCCCTTCTACTTATCCTTTGCAGATCAAAGGGAGTCGAGGACGACTCTTCATCAAGGGAGGGAGGATGATGAGCACATGGGTACATCATACATGACATTTCCGAAAAGTGCACAATTTAGTTGGAAAGAATTACTAAGCCGAATCAAGCAAACACATGACCAGGTGAACGCTAACTTAAGTTCATACCACAATCTTGAACACATGGCTGCACTTTCATCCCCATTGTTGTTGGTTGAACTTAGGTATCACATGGAAGAAATCCAACAACCTATGAGCTCTTGAAGCAACCGGTCTGGAGGAACGAGTTTGAAGAAAACAAGCTTCAAGTGAAGCTGATGATGTCAGTTTTTAACTCTGATGTTTCGTGTTGGAACACCCATATGGTGGAGAGACGGGGCCATAGGGGAACATCGACAGAAGCTAAATCAAATTATCTTTCCAATGCAAAAAACCTCACATCATTTGGAGTTGTGAGTCAAAAGTACTAGTCATTCTCGTGGAAGGTGTCCAGACTGTCAAAGACTTCGCGAATTTCCGAGAAGCTCCCCAGCAACTTCCAAAGTTGACTGCTTATTCACCCAAGGAAGCCATGCAAACCGGCTTACTTTTGAAACCATTTTCACACCTAGCTAAGGGGGGTTGTCCCTGCTATAAAACCCCATCTCCCCCATCCTCTAGAAAACCTTTTGTCAAACCATTCAGCTACAAGCTTATGCAGCAAGACTGCTAGAGAGATCCGAGAGATCTTGCTACCTTTGATCTTGTGAGTTCATTCAGATTCGCAAGAAGGAGCCTCTGGTTCCCCTAGTTCGTGCTCTACGGTTTTGGCCGTTTTGTGTGGATTAGTCCCGGTTTGTGGTTCTGCGATTGTTCGGACAGCGGGTTGGAGTTCTTGTAGCTTCGGTCAGCCATCCCCAACGTACGGGTTGCAACCAACCTTGGCAGGTATAAAGCTAGTTATCCCGGCTGCTTGCAGCTAGTTATCCCTTTCGATTCGATCCTACGACGTGAAGATCGGGCCACCCTCGGGTGTGAACTCGTTCATCGGGTTCCCCACCTATCAGGAGGGCCACCAGGGGGCTCGCGAGGCAGGGGGCGCGCCCTGTAATGGTGGGCGCGCCCCCCACCCTCGTGGCCACGGTGTGGGCCCCCTCTGGTACTTCTTTCGCTCAATAGTTCTTATTAATTCCAAAAATGACTTTCGTGGAGTCTCAGGACTTTTGGAGCTGTGCAGAGTAGGTTTCCAATATTTTCTCCTTTTCCAGCCCAGAATCCCAGCCGCCGGCATTCTCCCTCTTTATGTAAACCTTGTAAAATAAGAGAGAATAGCCATAAGTATTGTGACATAACGTGTATTAACAGCACATAATGCAATAAATATCGATATAAAAGTATGATGCAAAATGGACATATCATAGGTCTACAAAGAACTACTCAAGCATCATCGGAGAGGCACCAATGGAAGTGGTGAACCCATCCATGATGGTGTTTAGATTGGATCTGGTGGTTCTAGACTTTGTGGCGGCTGGAATTGATTTTCATCGACTCTCCTAGGGTTTCTGGAATATGGGAGTATTTATAGAGCAAAGAGGCGGTTCAGGGGGCACCCGAGGTGGGAAAACCCACCAGGGCGCGCCTGGGCCTCCTGGCGTGTCCTGGTGGGTGCTGCTCCCCTCGAGCCACCCCCTAGGCGCTTCCCTGGCCTACTGGATGTCTTCTGGCCTAAAAAATCCTCCAGGAGTTTCGCTGCATTTGGACTCCGTTTGATATTGATTTCCTGTGATGTAAAAACATATCCAGAAAACAGCAACTGACAATGGGCCCTATGTCAATAGGTTAGTACCAAAAAATGATATAAAATGACTATAAAATGATTGTAAAACATCCAAGAATGATAATATAACAGCATGGAACAATAAAAAATTATAGATACGTTGGAGACGTATCAGCATTCGCAAGCTTAATTCCTGCTGCTCCTCGAGTAGGTAAATGATAAAAATAGAATTTTTGATGTGGAATGATGCCTAACATGTTCATCACATTTCTTTTCTTTATAACATGAACATATGGACTTTTATATGATCCAAAGCAATAGTCTAGTTTTGACATGAATACTTTAATACTCAAGCATACTAAAAAGCAACCATGTCTTTGAAAATATCAACACTAAATCAAGTTATCCCTAGCCCATCATGCTCAATCATTGATCCATTCATGAAACACACTCGAATATTAGCTACACCTAATGCTCAAGTATGATCATAGTGCCCCTTAGTTGGTGCTAAGAGAAGATGGAGACTCAAATTCAAAATAAAAATTGCATAAGTAAAAGAAAGGCCCTTCGCGGAGGGAAGTAGGGATTTTTAGAGGTGCCAGAGCTCAAAGCTTAAATTGAGAGATAAAAATATTTTTGAGAGGCATACTTTTCCCACCAACGAAAACGACTTGGAGCATCCCAACACTTTCCATGCTAGATACATCATAGGCGGTTCCCAAACAGAAAATAAAGTTTATTCCTTTTTTCACCATTACTTTCACTTTCCATGGCTAACTGTATCCACGGGTGCCCTCCATACCAACACTTTCCAAGGAATTTATTATTTGACAACATAAAGTAAATTCATTTTTCATATCGGGACTGGACATCCCTAATATCTTTGCCTCATTTTTATTCATCACATGAAACTATATTTTACTTGAAACTATATTTTTATTCGTCACATGATATGAGTTTTTACTTGAAACTATACAAAGACGCTCCAATCTATAGCTTCAAGAAATAAAAATATGAGCGTCTTTGTAACTATACTTGAAACTATATTAATCTTAACTATATTTACTTGAATATTTTACTTGAAACTATACTTAGATATGAGCGTCTTTGTATAGTTTCAAGTAAACTATATTTTACTTGAAACTATATTTTTATTCATCCCTAATATTATTTGACAACATAAAGCTAATCCTTATTCCTTCATCCATCGTAAGATCACCCAAAACTTGAAAAGTTCAATCACACAAAATTCAAACAAAACCTTCGTGAGATCCGTTAGTATAAGAAACCAAACCACTACTATAAGTACTGTAGAAAACCTATTCATATTTTGTTTGTGCATTATATCTACTGTATTCCAACTTTTATATGGCAAAAACTCATCATACAAAACCATAGAATCATCAAAACAAGCACACAGCGCAAAGAAAACAGAACCTATCAAAAACAGAACAGTCTGTAGCAATCTGAATATTTCGAATACTTCTGTAACTCCAAAAATTCTGAAATAAATTGGTGGATGTGAGTAATTTTTCTATTATATTCTTCAAAAATAATCAACTCAAAAGCACTCTTCTGTTAAAAATGACAAATAATGTCGTGGGCGCAAAAGTTTCTGTTTTTCAGCAATATCAAATAAACTTTCACCCAAGTCTTCCCAAAGGCCTTGCTTGGCACAAACACTAATTAAAACACAAAAAAAACTAAATCATAATAGTAGCATAACTGGGCTAACGCACAAGAACAGAAAGCAAAAGGCAAAATAACTTTTATTCATTGGGTTGCCTCCCAACAAGCGTTATCGTTTTACGCCCCTAGCTTGGCATAACGTGTAGGATCTAAGTGTTGTCATCTTTGGTTCTAGATCCATAAGATGCCCTCATGATTGATTCATATGATGGCCTAATTCTTGTTCTGGGAAGTGTTACATTCCCTTCCTTAGTGGAAATTGAAACTTAGTATTTCCTTCGTTCATATCAATCACGGCACCAATAGTATGCAAAAACGGTCTACCAAGATTAATTGGACAAGACGGATTGCAATCAATATCAAGAACAATAAAATTTATGGGAACATAATTCCTATTTCAAGAATAAGAACATCATTAATTCTTCCCATAGGCTTTTTAATAGTAGAATCCGCCAAGTGCAAATTTAAAGAGCATTCTTCAATATTGGTGAGACCACGCACATCACATAAAGGTTTTGGAATTGTAGAAACACTAGCACCCAAGTCACACAAAGCAAAACACTCATAATTTTTAATCTTAACTTTGATAGTAGGTTCCCACTCATCTTGCAATTTTCTAGAAATTGAAACATCTAATTCCAATTTTTCTTCAAAAGCTTTCATCATGGCATCAACAATGTGTTTAGTAAAAGCTTTATTTTGTGCATAAGCATGGGGTGAATTTATCATGGATTGCAACAAAGAAATATGTTCAACCAAAGAGAAACTATCATAATTAAAGTCTTTGTAATCCAAAATAGTGGGCACATCACTAGTTAAAGTCTTGACCTCTTCAAACCCACTTTTATCAATTTTTTCAACAAGATTTTCACCCTCCGAATCATAAGGATGCCTTCTAACTAAAGTTGACTCTTCTCCAGTCCCTTTTTCATCAATCTTAAATTTACAAAACAAATAATCAATAGAAAAAAACCCATCACTTTAATATCTTCATCACTTTTATGATAGTAATCACTAGAAAACGCTCTTTCTAAAAATTCTCTTTTAGCTCAAAGCATGGCGGTTCTTTTCTTACTTTCATCCATAGAAACATAAAAGCTTTAATTGATTCTTCAACTTTAGGCACAAAAATTTTCATCTTGAGAGTTTCTACATCATGAGAAAATCTATCAACACTTGTAGACAAATCATCAATTTTATTCAACTTTTCTTCTATCGAAGTGTTGAAAGCTTTTTGTGTATTGATAAATTCTTTAATATTGCTCTCAAGATCAGAGTTGTTTCTATTATTATTATAGGTGGGATTAACATAGGAGTTACCATAATTATTAGAGGAATTACTAGGAAAAGGCCTAGGATTAAAATTGCCTCTATAAGCATTGTTATTTAAATTGTTCCGCGAGACAAAATTCACATCTATGGCATCACTATTTTGCTCAATCAGAGTAGACAAAGGCACATCATTAAAATCAATAGGAGTACTTTTATTAGCAACCAACTTCATCAGAGCATCAACTTTTTCACTCAAAGAATTTATCTCTTCTACCGAATTGACTTTTTTACTAGTAGGAGCTCTTTTGTTATGCCATTGCGAGTAATTTGCCATAATATTATCTAGCAATTTAGTAGCTTCACCCAAAGTAATTTTCATAAAAGTACCCCCTGCGGTAGAATCTAAAAGATTACGAGAAACAAAATTAATCCCGCATAAAAGTTTTGTATGATCATCCAAAGATTTAACCCATGAGTTGGGCAATTCCTTAGCATCAATTTCATCCTTTCCCAAGATTATGCAACATGCTCATGTTCAAGTTGCTTGAAATTCATGATCGGGGTTCTAAGGGAAATAATTTTTGCTGGCAAAAAATACTTAGTGATAAAAGCATCCTTGTACTTGTTCCAAGAATCGATACTATTGCGTGGCAAAGAAGAAACCAAATTTTTGCACAATCTCGCAAAGATTCAATTTCACAACATCATTGTCCACATCTTTTTCTTTTGCATGCATATTGCACAATTCCAAGAATGTGTTAAGATAGGACACGGCATCCTCATTAGGAGAACCGGCAAATTGATCTTTCATTACAAGATTCAGCAAAGCAATATTAATATCACAAGACTCCGCACTAGTGGCGAGAGGAGCAATCAGAGTGCTAATAAAATCATTGTTGTTGGTATTTGAGAAATCACACAACTTGGTGTTCTCTTGAGTCATGATGACAACACAACAAGATTGCACTAAAAACAGATCTAACGAGAAAACAGTGAACGGAAAAAAAGAGGGCGAATAAAAGGGAAATTTTTTGTGAAGTGGGGGAGAGTAAAATGAGAGGCAAATGGAAAATAATGTAAATTGCGAGAAAATGAGATTTGTGATTAGGAACCTGGTTGACGTTGAAGATCCTCCCCGGCAACGGCGCCAGAAATTCCTTCTGATGTCTGCTAGAACTACGTCGGTATTTCCCCAAAGAGGAAGGGATGATGCAGTATAGCGATGGTAGGTATTTCCCTCAGTGATGAGACCATGGTTATCGAACCAGCAGGAGAACTTCCTCACACCACGCAAACAGCACATGCACACAAATAACAAATACTCGCAACCCGACGTGTTAAAGGGGTTGTCAATCCCTTTCGGGTACGGCACCTCAAGATAGGCAAATAACGTGAGGTAAAAGTAGTTGATGCGATAAATAGATTGCGGAACAAATAAATTGCAGCAATGTATTTTTGTATTTTTGGTTTAATAGATCTGAAAATAAATGCAAAGGAAAATAGATCGCAAATGCAAATATGATGAAAAGAGACCCGGGGCTGTAGGTTTCACTAGTGGCTTCTCTCAAGAAAAAAAGCAAACGGTGGGAAAACAGTTACTGTTGGGCAATTGATAGAACTTCAAATAATCATGACGAAATCCAGGCAATGATCATTATATAGGCATCTGCTACCTCTTGAGCTTGTGTTGGTTTTCCCTTGAAGAGGAAAGGGTGATGCAGCAAAGTAGCGTAAGTATTTCCCTCATTTTTGAGAACCAAGGTATCAATCCAGTAGGAGACTACGCACAAGTCACCGAATACCTGCACAAACAATCAACAACTTGCAACCAACGCGATAAAGGGGTTGTCAATCCCTTCACGATCACTCGCAAAAGTGAGATCTGATAGAGATAGATAAACGGTAAAGTAAATATTTTTGGTATTTTTGGTTTATAGATTGGAAAGTAAAGATTGCAAAATAATAGATCGGAAACTAGAAATATGTAAACTAGATTCAATATAATGGAAAAGTGACCCGGGGGCCATAGGTTTCACTAGTGGCTTCTCTCAAGATAGCATATATTACGGTGGGTGAACAAATTACTGCCGAGCAATTGATAGAGTGCATAGTTGTGACGACATCTAAGGCAATGATCATGAACATAGGCATCACGTCTGTGTCAAGTAGACCGACTCCTGCCTGCATCTACTACTATTACTCCACACATCGACCGCTATCCAGCATGCATCT
Source organism: Triticum aestivum (assembly GCF_018294505.1). Taxonomy (NCBI): domain Eukaryota; kingdom Viridiplantae; phylum Streptophyta; class Magnoliopsida; order Poales; family Poaceae; genus Triticum; species Triticum aestivum. The sequence goes on along the minus strand of NC_057798.1, from coordinate 643,125,721 downwards.
AGAGTATTAAGTTCATAAAGAACAGAGTAGCGCATTAAGCAAGATGACATGATGTACAGGAATTAACTCAAGCAATATGATGAAAACCCCATCTCGTTATCCTCGATGGCAACAATACAATACGTGCCTTGCTACCCCTACTGTCACTAGGAAAGGACACCGCAAGATTGAACACAAAGCTAAGCACTTCTGCCATTACAAGAAAGATCAATCTAGTAGGCCAAACTAAACCGATAATTCGAAGAGACTTGCAAAGATATCAAATCATGCATATAAGAATTCAGAGAAGAACCAAATAATATTCATAGATAATCTTGATCATAAATCCACAATTCATCGGATCTCGGCAAACACACCGCAAAAGAGTATTACATCGAATAGATCTCCAAGAACATCGACGAGAATATGCTATTGAGAATAAAAGAGAGAGAGAAGAAGCAATCTAGCTAATAACTGTCACGACCGGTTTTCCAATAAAAATATTTATTGAGAAACCAATCTTTTGAGTCCAGTATGAGAGAAATCCTCCTCACTGGTAGACAAATTCTTGATACAATAAGCCAGTAGCATAAAATATATTACAGGGTCGAACTACGGTTGCTCAACCAAATTATTACAAGCACGCCAATAAATATACATAATGGCGGACATGACACAGTGGTGTGGAGGCATACTACTGACTCGAGGATAGGGCGGTGGTGGAAAAACACAGCGGGGAGAGAGATACAAGTCTCTAAAACTGTCATCTCATCGAGCGTCGAGGTGAGGCTTGATGAATTTATTTGGTAGCGGAAGCGGATATAATACAGTGACCAAATCCAGGGTCGTACGAGACTGACTGGGACTCCTCTAGGCGTCGGACTCGCTATCAAATTCTTCATCCATGAGATCGCCTTCGTCAGCATCTGGCCAAATCAACAAGCCAGTGAGTACTTTGAAAGTACTCGCAAGATAGTTCGGACGTAAGATATAACAAATGCATGCATGAATGCGCCATGATTAATTTACCAATGCACATTCAAAAATTAGCATAACGAGGTAAGTAAAAGGGAAACGGCGGTAGTCCGCCTGAAATCCCACAAAACATAAATGAAGACCGATCGGGTGTCTGAAGCGACGCCTCGAAAGGTGAACAAATAAATATAAGGAAATGATGCCACAGTCGGGCGTCTTAGCGACACCACATAAAGGGCTTTAAAAGAAATGCCACAGTCGGACGTCGGGGCGACATCACAGAAAGGGCTTTAAAACAAAATACCACAGTCGGGCGTCTTAGCGACACCATATAAAGGGCTTTTATTCACAAGGAAATAATGCTCATAATAAATATTCAATTCATGAGAATAAACGGGTTAGTCCATCCACAGGAATAATCATTTAACCGGACTTAGCACTCATGCGGTTCACCGGAGTCTCTGTCATCAAAACTGACATTTGGTCAAGATAAGTTAATATCGAACTTGGACATGGAATAGATGATTCGAAGGAATATATGACTCTGCAGAGTTTGTACAAAATTTTTCCCACAGCCAACGGATTTCCTTAGTCACGAAGGACTAGTTCCGTTTACGGTTTTTCGGAAGAAAACACAGCTAACCAGTACACACCCATCCTACCTCTCGATGCAAGGAATCACCCTAGACATCGTCCAAGAAAAACTTTTGAGACGGGGAGATCACAATCTCGAATAGCATGGGATCAAATTTATATACGCGCGCTCTAAGGGGTGCCCCCCTCTCGGTCCCAACCGGAAACACCCATGCCCCCTGACCGGATGACTGGCTTTAATCCAGGGCCATGGAACCATCATCACGGCCTATCCTTTTTGGTGTGTACCAGGAAAGTGGTTTACAACTTACTAAGCCATATTCCTTGCGGAAAACATGTGGTAGTACAAGGAAGGAAGAATGGAAGGAACTGGAATGATATGAGTTGACATTGAAGTCACACAGTCTGGCATAAGCCTGGCATGCTACAACACTGCCATATTACCCATCCTCATGCCAACACATGGCCATGCATACTCACATCCATCCACTCATGGATTTTCGAAACTCACTTGCCTCATCGTCTCAGGTAACAGGACATTCGTCGGTATGTTCATCAACATGCCATAAACTACTAAATGCAAACATGCCAAAACAATCATCATATCAAAAGTTCAAACATGCTTGCCTGGTTCGGAGTAGTCGGAGCCTGGCTCGGTGAAGTTCGCGGCTCCGTCACCTCCTTCGGTATCTACGGTATAAAGAAAAATATATGCGCTATCGTAAATACCAAGAGGTGCACAAAAAGAATTCCAAGTATTTTTCAAATAAATTTGATAAAAAACTAGACAAAATTTTAAAGAGGACAGAAAATGAATCAATCAAAAATACTTTTCTGTTTAAAAGTTATAAGAGTTTTAATCTAGGGACTCATCTGTAATGAAACAGAAAGTTCCCAGGGGCTAGCTTACAAAAACAGAAAACGACTCGAATAAGAATGCGTCGGCCCAGCGGGAAGACGTATTTGGCAGAAGACGTTTTCAGAAAACACTTCGCTTAGACAGGACAGAGAGGCTGACAGGCGGGTCCCGCCCGTCAGGTTTGAATATTTAAACGGGGCGGCAGAGTTCGCCGGTGCCCGAGAGCCGCGGTGGTCGCCGGCGGCGATCCACGGCGAGGCAGGGGGATCGGAGAGTACCTCCGTGCTCAGGGTGCCATTCCGTGTCGGTTGGTGGTGGTGGTGGTCGCCGGCGAGTACCACGTCGACGGCGAGCCTTGCTCCGGCGGACGGCGGTTCAGGTGGTCGAGGGCCTCGTCGGATGGAGCTGCGAAGGCCAAATTAAGGAGGGGGTTAGTCTTCTGGTAGCTAGAGGGGGTAACGGACGGGGTTTGGGCACCGGAGACGGCCTCACCGGAGCGAATCGAGGTGGAGGCCGAGGCGGAACGGGGCGGCCGGTGCTGGGGGAGGAGACCTCCTCGGGGTCCCCCTGTTGGCCTGGCAGGGTGCTGGAGGGATGTAGTGATGGTGCATGCTCGAGGGCGAGCTCGGGGCCCCTTTTTATAGGCGGTCCGAGGCGGTGGCAGAGAACGGGGTTCTCCGGCGAATTTTACGGAGACGCAGGGCATTGGTCGGGGAGGTTTAGGGGTCGAGCGCCGTCGTGGGGGTTCACTGGGTCCATTTGGGTGCATAACTAGCCGGGATTTGGGTGTTTAGGGCGAGCTCGACGGAACGGGGGTGGCGCGGCCCGTCGGCGGCAGGGAGCATGTTCCGTGCTTGCTGGGCCATGGCGACGGTGCCACGGGCGTGCGTTGGCATGGCAGGGACACGCGGAGAGCCAGGGGGCGTTGGGCGGCGCCGGGTGGCGTGGCGAGCGGGCTCGGGCCCTCGCTGGCCGCCACGGAAGGTGCAGCCACCGCAGAAGCTTCCAACGCCGGCGAGGCTCGTCGCCACCGACGCCAGGAATCAGCCAAGCATGCATGCGGGGTGCTGGTCAAGGGGAAGAGGCTGCGTGCAACGCGCCAGGGCGCACTGTGGCCGCGTGACCGAGTCTGACGAAGGAAAAACGACACTGAATCTGAACTTAACTGAAGATGAACAGAACAGTGCAAGCAAGGTGTTCGACAGAATGATCTAGGCATCTAGGGATTTTTCCTTGAGCTGAAACTTGGTGGAGTGGCTACTCATTGCTCCAGTAGGCTGCCTGAATTTTGGTGGAATTTTAGAAGAAGTGTAGATATGAATTTCACCAAATTTGGCAAATCTGGTCCAAACTTGCAGAGACTGAAATTTGAAAAATTTGAAAAGAGGAGGAGTGGATCAAGATGGTTCTGGGTTGTGGGTACAAAGGACCATCCAGGAGAGTTGGTTTGAGGTCAAAACTCAAATGCAAAAGGGTACTTGCTTTGAAAAACTCTCAGGCTCCAAATAATTTGCAGAAAAGATTTGAGGGGAAAGAAAATTAGAATAAAATCCAAAACTTGCTTGTATTAGTTGGGACAGAGAACTTAGGTTGATTACAAGGAGGAGGTGAGGTTTTGGAGGGGTTTTACCACATGGGCAAAATACAAAGTCATGGGTGGTTTCCAAGATATGAAAATCCCAAATTTTCAGAGAGTTTCTTTTTAAAAGAAAAAAAATTAAACTCCCAAAATAAATTTGAGAGGGAACCAACAGAGAAGAAGTTTCAAAAGATCAAACACCATAGTTTGAAGAAAATAAAATCCTTGCCAAAGCAAAGGAAGTTTTTAAGAGGAAGGTTTTCTGGAAAATTTTAAATGGCCTCTTTTCAAAAACCACAAAGTTTTTGCTGAAAACCAAATAAAAATCTTGGAGTGTCACAACACCTACCCCCTTAGGAAAAATCTTGTCCCCGAGATTCCAGCTGATCCTTAAATAAGTATGGATGTTCTGTCCGAAGAAAATCCTCTCTTTCCCAAGTTGCTTCGCTTTCGGTGTGGTTGCTCCACTGAACTCTGAAAAACTTGATGGTCTTCTGTCGGGTTCTCCTTTCAGACTCCTCTAATATTTTTACTGGGCGTTCCCGATAAGTGAGGTCTGTTTGCACGTCAATGTTCTCATGGAATACTTGTTTCTTTGGTTTGCTTACGCACTTCCTTAATTGAGAGACGTGGAACACGTCGTGAATGTCGGACAAGTCTTCGGGTAAGTCTAGCTGGTAGGCTACAGTGCCTCTTCGTGCCACTATGCAGAATGGTCCAATGAATCTTGGTGCTAACTTTCCTTTAATCTTAAACCGTTGCAGTCCCCTCATAGGTGATACTCGTAGGTACGCAAATTCACCGAGTTCAAAATTGACCCCACGATGTTTCTGATCGTAATAACTCTTCTGTCGGCTTTGAGCGGTCTTGAGTCGGTCCCTGATTAGCTTGACTTTTTCCTTGGCTTCTTTGAGCACGTCTGGGCCGAAGATACGACTGTCTCCGGTCTCTGACCAATTTAGCGGGGTACGACATCTCCGTCCGTATAGGGCTTCAAAAGGTGCCATTTGCAGGCTGTCCTGGTAACTGTTGTTGTAGGCGAACTCGGCATATGGCAGGCTTTCTTCCCAACTAGTTCCATAGGTGAGGACACATGCCCTCAGCATGTCTTCTAAAATTTGGTTTACGGGTTCAGTCTGTCCATCAGTCTGGGGATGATAGGCTATGCTGAAGGCCAATTGAGTTCCCAGAGCCTGTTGTAAATGATCCCAGAATCTCGAGACAAATTGAGTGCCTCTGTCGGATATTATAGTCTTCGGGACTCCATGTAGACAAACTATACGGGAGAGATAAATCCTGGCAAGCTTCTGAGTGTTGTAGGTTGTCTTCACTGGAATGAAATGTGCCACCTTGGTTAATCTATCGGTGATGACCCATATGGCATCATTCCCGTGTCGTGACCGAGGTAGTCCGACAATAAAATCCATCCCTATTTCATCCCATTTCCACTCAGGTATTTTGTTTGGTTGTAGTAGTCCGGCTGGTTTTTGATGCTCAACTTTTATGCGTTGACAAGAATCGCAACATGCAACGAATGTGGCTATGTCCCTCTTCATATCGTGCCACCAAAATCTTTCCTGAATATCCTTATACATTTTAGTTCCTCCAGGGTGGATTGAATATGGAGTGGTGTGTGCTTCAGCTAGGATTTGCTGTCTGAGGTCCTCTATGTTTGGCACGCAGAGTCTGTCCCCGTACCATAATATTCCATCATCGCCTATGACAAATTCCGAGGCCTTGCCCATACTCACCTTTCTTTTAATTCCTTCAATGCTGGGGTGACCAGGCTGAGCTTCTTTAATTCTCTCCACAAGGTCGGGCTTTATTTCCAAGTTTGATATGGTGCCTCCCGCGATCATTAACAAGTTGAGTTTGGCAAATTCTTGTTGGAATTCAGGTCTCAAACTTTGCAGACTGTTTTCGTCGGAGCTGGGGTTTCGACTAAGAGCATCGGCCACTACATTTGCTTTCCCTGGATGATAGTGGATACCAACATCATAATCCTTTACCAATTCCAACCAGCGTCGTTGCCGTAAGTTTAGTTCTGGCTGTGTGAAAATATATTTGAGACTTTTATGGTCCGTGTATATTTCACATCGATTCCCAAGTAAGAAATGCCTCCATTCCTTAAGTGCATGAATGACTGCTGCCATTTCTAAGTCATGAGTGGGATAATTTTCCTCATGCTTGCGGAGTTGTCGTGAAGCGTATGCGACAACCTTGCCTTCTTGCATCAACACGCACCCAAGACCTTTTCGGGATGCGTCACAATACACCTCAAAGTTTTTGTGTATGTCTGGCACAATTAATACCGGTGTTGTGGTTAATTTCCGTTTTAACTCTTGGAAAATTTTTTCGCAGGCTTCTGTCCATTCAAACTTCTTGTCCTTCTTGAGCAACTGCGTCATTGGCTTGGCTAGAGTGGAGAATCCTTCAATAAATCTGCAGTAATATCCTGCCATTCCCAAGAAACTTCGTATGTCCGTTACGCTGGCTGGTGCCTTCCAGTCAAGTATGGCCCTAACTTTCTCCGGGTCCACTGCGATACCGTCTTGGGTCAGCACGTGACCTAGAAAGCCTACTTGTCTTAGCCAAAATTCGCACTTGCTGAACTTGGCATACAATTGATGTTTCCTGAGTTCTCCTAGCACAATCCTGAGATGTTCCGCGTGCTCTTCTGGTGTTTTGGAGTATATCAGAATATCATCGATAAATACCACAACGAACTTGTCCATAAACTTCATAAATACTTTGTTCATGAGGTGAACAAAATATGCGGGGGCATTTGTTAATCCAAAAGGCATAACTGTGAACTCATATAGTCCATATCTGGAGGTGAAGGCTGTTTTGGGGATATCTTCTGTTCGCACTTTTAATTGATGGTATCCTGACCTTAAGTCAATCTTTGAGAATACCTTGGCCTGAGCGAGCTGATCAAATAAATCATTTATTCGTGGCATCGGGTATTTGTTCTTGACTGTGACCATGTTAAGTGCTCGGTAGTCTATGCACAATCTTAGTGTTCCATCCTTCTTTTTGGCAAATAAAATTGGTGATCCCCAAGGTGAGGAGCTGGCTCGAATGTATCCCTTGTCCAGTAATTCCTTTATTTGTTTCTTCAACTCGATCAACTCGGATGGTGCCATTCTGTATGGTTTCTTGTATATGGGGGTGGTTCCTGGTGCTAGCTCAATGCTGAATTCTATTTCTCGGTCTGGTGGCATGCCTGGTAGTTCTTCGGGAAATACGTCTGGAAATTCACATACTACTGGAACCTTGCTTAACTCAGAAACGTCCACCTTATTCAATCTCGGCTGCCGGGGTATTTTTCTTTCCTTGGCTGATACTTTTATTGTCTTCCCGTGGTGGTGCGTGAGAATTACGGTCTGGTTGAAACAGTCAATAAAACCTTTGTTGGTGGTTAACCAGTCCATCCCTAGGATGACATCCAGTCCTTTATTTTCCAACACAATAAGATTGGCGAAAAATTTCAATCCTTCAAACTCAATGACCACATTCTGACAGTAACTCTGAGTAACTTGCTGAATCCCAGGGGACTTGATGATCATGGATTTTTCCAAGGGAAACATCGAAAAATTATTTTGCAAAGCAAAACTTTTCAAAATGAATGAGTGAGAAGCTCCAGAATCAAACAAAACCGTTGCAGGTATTGTGTTGACAGGAAACATACCGAGTACGATATCCGGAGCATTTTGTGCTTCTTCTTTGGTCACGTGGTTTAGATGACCCTTCCTGTGGTTGTTGTTAGGGTTGAAATTGTTGCGCTTGGGCGCTGAATTATTTCCACCATTGTTTGGCTTCGGGGTCGAGTTCCTTGGCTTGGGGCACTGTTTGGCGTAGTGCCCTTCTTCTCCACAAGCGTAGCAAGTAACGCCTGGGCGATATGTGAACTCTTTGTCCCTTGCATGGAAATTCTTGGTTGGGCGAGAGATGTTTGTTGTAGGTTTGTGTGTCCCACCTTTCTGAAAATCTGTCCTGCTTCGGTGGTTGCATGCAAGAGTAGTCTGGTCTCTTTTTCGCTTACGTAAATCCTCCAAGCTACGTCTCTCATTTTCCAGAGTAATAGCTTTGTCCACTAGTGTCTTAAAATCTGGAAAAGTGTGAACTACCAATTGGCATTTAAGCGCGGGCGCCAGACCGTCAAGGAATTTCTCCATCTTCTTGCTTTCAGTCATACGTTCTTCATTGGCATAGCGGGACAATAGAGTAAATTGACCGTTGTATTCTGACACTGTCATGTTCCTTTGTTTGAGGTCATCGAACTCTCTCTTCTTAATCTTCATAATACTCTTGGGAATGTGTGCACCACGGAAACCTTCCTTGAAATCATCCCACGTTATATCATTTTCGTTGGGGTGCATGTGCAGAAAATTCTCCCACCATGATGCAGCTGCTCCTGTGAGATAGTGCGGAGCATATAGTACTTTCTCGAGATCTGAACATTTTGCAATAATTAATTTTCTCTCCATATCTCGAAGCCAATCCTCGGCTTCAATAGGCTTGTCAGTATGAGAAAATGTTTGGGGACGGGTCTTCTGTAGCTCAGATAACTTGGAATGCTGCTGATACTGTCCATGGTGATTTCCCATGTTGATGACTTGGTTCATCATTCCCCGATGTTGTTGCTGACTCTGCTCATAAAGGCGGCACATTTGTGAAAGTGCCGATTCACTGCCCTGTTGGCTTGACTGTCCCTGAGTGAACTCGTTGCTGGGTTGTGTATCATAATTTTCCTCTGGTGGAGTTGGCATGGAGCGAGTCCAAGGACGAGACATTTTTCACTCTGGGGATATATTTGTAAAACCCATAAGAAAAGCGGAAAGAGTCGCAAAAACAAATCCATAAGTGCATAAAGCTGGCAAATAAAATTAAATAACCAAGCTTACTTAAGAAAAATAATTCGACTTGCGCACGGAGAAGGACTGCTCCTTACATATCTTACGCGCGGGCGGTAATTATACAATACATCACTCAGGATATGCGTACATAATCCTGACATGTTATTTAGGCTAGTGCACTTCTCCAGATCCTACATGATGCGCAAACAGGCTACTTCTCACAACCTATGTACATATAAACATAACATACAAAGCGGTACATTACATGGCGGCTAAGCGTACTCAGGCGGAGATGTTGACGACCTCCTTTGCCCTGCCGAGGGCGAGGCGTAGCGAGGTTGGGGACATGACTTCCTCCTCGCTAATAGGCTCCATACGTGTAGTGTTGCGCAGAGTGGACGGAGCGGGTGCCAGGGGCGGAACAACACGAACAGGAGTGGGAGCGAAGGGTGGTGCAGTGCGCGCTGGAGTGTGCGCAATGACTTGGTTGAATTCTTCGGTAGAAGGTAGGCGACGAGTAGGCGTATAAGATGCTGAGGACGAGACCAAAGTCAGTGGCGGTGCGGTGGGTAGGAGCTCCCTCTTGTTGGCAGCACAGCCATGAACTGAGTCCATGCGGGCAGCCACAAAGTCGTCCACCAGGTTGTCGAAGGTTGCCTCCAGGGCCTGGAGATACTCAATGAGCATCTCAAAAGCCTCGTCTCGTTCTCCTTTGGGGCAGGAGAATGCGTAGTGACAGGTGTAAGGCACATGGCATGGAAGATAACGGTAACGACGAGTCTTCATCACGGGGAGGACATCCCTGAGACGAGCTATCGCCTCGCGGGTTGCCATCTGCATAGCATGCCTCTCCGTAGGCATGGCTCTTCCCAAGAACCGGAAGCGGCGTAACTCACCACGCCATCCCTTGAACTGCACCGCGGCCTGGTGCATGGTCAGACTGTCGTTGACTCGATGCTGGCAGAGTGTGAAGACTGGGCGCACAGATGGCCCCATCGCGACCTGAACGATGAAGGAAAGAAGCTTGACAAACCCATCGGGCACGTTGGCGAAGGTCTGAGACTCGCAGCTGTTGTCGGCCATCTACAAAAGTAGGCAAAAATTCTGCATGGTCAGATCATAAATTTATGCTGACTGACAGAAAATGACTACAATCAAGAAAATATGAAAAGTCTCAATCAAGCTAACAACCAATTAGCGATCGCACCTAGTGGCTTCCTACAGTCAGCCTGGCTCTGATACCAAGCTTGTCACGATCGGTTTTCCAATAAAAATATTTATTGAGAAACCAATCTTTTGAGTCCAGTATGAGAGAAATCCTCCTCACTGGTAGACAAATTCTTGATACAATAAGCCAGTAGCATAAAATATATTACAGGGTCGAACTACGGTTGCTCAACCAAATTATTACAAGCACGCCAATAAATATACATAATGGCGGACATGACACAGTGGTGTGGAGGCATACTACTGACTCGAGGATAGGGCGGTGGTGGAAAAACACAGCGGGGAGACAGATACAAGTCTCTAAAACTGTCATCTCATCGCGCGTCGAGGTGAGGCTCGATGAATTTATTTGGTAGCGGAAGCGGATATAATACAGTGACCAAATCCAGGGTCGTACGAGACTGACTGGGACTCCTCTAGGCGTCGGACTCGCTATCAAATTCTTCATCCATGAGATCGCCTTCGTCAGCATCTGGCCAAATCAACAAGCCAGTGAGTACTTTGAAAGTACTCGCAAGATAGTTCGGACGTAAGATATAACAAATGCATGCATGAATGCGCCATGATTAATTTACCAATGCACATTCAAAAATTAGCATAACGAGGTAAGTAAAAGGGAAACGGCGGTAGTCCGCCTGAAATCCCACAAAACATAAATGAAGACCGATCGGGTGTCTGAAGCGACGCCTCGAAAGGTGAACAAATAAATATAAGGAAATGATGCCACAGTCGGGCGTCTTAGCGACACCACATAAAGGGCTTTAAAAGAAATGCCACAGTCGGACGTCGGGGCGACATCACAGAAAGGGCTTTAAAACAAAATACCACAGTCGGGCGTCTTAGCGACAGCACATAAAGGGCTTTTATTCACAAGGAAATAATGCTCATAATAAATATTCAATTCATGAGAATAAACGGGTTAGTCCATCCACGGGAATAATCATTTAACCAGACTTAGCACTCATGCGGTTCACCGGAGTCTCTGTCATCAAAACTGACATTTGGTCAAGATAAGTTAATATCGAACTTGGACATGGAATAGATGATTCGAAGGAATATATGACTCTGTAGAGTTTGTACAAAATTTTTCCCACAGCCAACGGATTTCCTTAGTCACGAAGGACTAGTTCCGTTTATGGTTTTTCGGAAGAAAACACAGCTAACCAGTACACACCCATCCTACCTCTCGATGCAAGGAATCACCCTAGACATCGTCCAAGAAAAACTTTTGAGACGGGGAGATCACAATCTCGAATAGCATGGGATCAAATTTATATACGCGCGCTCTAAGGGGTGCCCCCCTCTCGGTCCCAACCGGAAACACCCATGCCCCCTGACCAGATGACTGGCTTTAATCCAGGGCCATGGAACCATCATCACGGCCTCTCCTTTTTGGTGTGTACCAGGAAAGCGGTTTACAACTTACTAAGCCATATTCCTTGCGAAAAACATGTGGTAGTACAAGGAAGGAAGAATGGAAGGAACTGGAATGATACGAGTTGACATTGAAGTCACACAGTCTGGCATAAGCCTGGCATGCTACAACACTGCCATCTTACCCATCCTCATGCCAACACATGGCCATGCATACTCACATCCATCCACTCATGGATTTTCGAAACTCACTTGCCTCATCGTCTCAGGTAACAGGACATTCGTCGGTACGTTCATCAACATGCCATAAACTACTAAATGCAAACATGCCAAAACAATCATCATATCAAAAGTTCAAACATGCTTGCCTGGTTCGGAGTAGTCGGAGCCTAGCTCGGTGAAGTTCGCGGCTCCGTCACCTCCTTCGGTATCTACGGTATAAAGAAAAATATATGCGCTATCGTAAATACCAAGAGGTGCACAAAAAGTATTCCAAATATTTTTCAAATAAATCTGATAAAAAACTTGACAAAATTTTAAAGAGGACAGAAAAAGAATCAATCAAAAATACTTTTCTGTTTAAAAGTTATAAGAGTTTTAATCCAGGGACTCATCTGTAATGAAACAGAAAGTTCATAGGGGCTAGCTTACAAAAACAGAAAACGACTCGAATAAGAATGCGCCGGCCCAGCGGGAAGACGTATTTGGCAGAAGACGTTTTCAGAAAACGCTTCGCTTAGACAGGACAGAGAGGCTGACAGGCGGGTCCCGCCCGTCAGGTTTGAATATTTAAACGGGGCGGCAGAGTTCGCCGGTGCTCGAGAGCCGCGGTGGTCACCGGCGGCGATCCACGGCGAGGCAGGGGGATCGGAGAGTACCTCCGTGCTCAGGGTGCCATTCCGTGTCGGTTGGTGGTGGTGGTGGTCGCCGGCGAGTACCACGTCGACGGCGAGCCTTGCTCCGGCGGACGGCGGTTCGGGTGGTCGAGGGCCTCGTCGGATGGAGCTGCGAAGGCCATATTGAGGAGGGGGTTAGTCTTCTGGTAGCTAGAGGGGGTAACGGACGGGGTTTGGGCGCCGGAGACGGCCTCACCGGAGCGAATCGAGGTGGAGGCCGAGGCGGAACGGGGCGGCCGGAGCTGGGGGAGGAGACCTCCTCGGGGTCCCCCTGTTGGCCTGGCGGGGTGCTGGAGGGATGTAGTGATGGTGCGTGCCCGAGGGCGAGCTCGGGGCCCCTTTTTATAGGCGGTCCGAGGCGGTGGCAGAGAACGGGGTTCTCCGGCGAAGCTTACGGCGGCGCAGGGCATTGGTCGGGGAGGTTTAGGGGTCGAGCGCCGTCGTGGGGGTTCACTGGGTCCGTTTGGGTGCTAAACTAGCCGGGATTTGGGTGTTTAGGGCGAGCTCGACGGAACAGGGGTGGCGCGGCCCGTCGGCGGCAGGGAGCACGTTCCGTGCTTGCCGGGCCACGGCGACGATGCCACGGGCGTGCGTTGGCATGGCAGGGACACGCGGAGAGCCAGGGGGCGTTGGGCGGCACCGGGTGGCGTGGCGAGCGGGCTCGGGCCCTCGCTGGCCGCCACGGAAGGTGCAGCCACCGCAGAAGCTTCCAACGCCGGCGAGGCTCGTCGCCACCGACGCCAGGAATCAGCCAAGCATGCGTGCGGGGTGCTGGTCAAGGGGAAGAGGCTGCGTGCAACGCGCCAGGGCGCACTGTGGCCGCGTGACCGAGTCTGACGAAGGAAAAACGACACTGAATCTGAACTTAACTGAAGATGAACAGAACAGTACAAGCAAGGTGTTCGACAGAATGATCTAGGCATCTAGGGATTTTTCCTTGAGCTGAAACTTGGTGGAGTGGCTACTCATTGCTCCAGTAGGTTGCCTGAATTTTGGTGGAATTTTAGAAGAAGTGTAGATATGAATTTCACCAAATTTGGCAAATCTGGTCCAAACTTGCAGAGACTGAAATTTGAAAAATTTGAAAAGAGGAGGAGTGGATCAAGATGGTTCTGGGTTGTGGGTACAAAGGACCATCCAGGAGAGTTGGTTTGAGGTCAAAACTCAAATGCAAAAGGGTACTTGCTTTGAAAAACTCTCAGGCTCCAAATAATTTGCAGAAAAGATTTGAGGGGAAAGAAAATTAGAATAAAATCCAAAACTTGCTTGGATTAGTTGGGACAGAGAACTTAGGTTGATTACAAGGAGGAGGGGAGGTTTTGGAGGGGTTTTACCACATGGGCAAAATACAAAGTCATGGGTGGTTTCCAAGATATGAAAATCCCAAATTTTCATAGAGTTTCTTTTTAAAAGAAAAAAAAATTAAACTCCCAAAATAAATTTGAGAGGGAACCAACAGAGAAGAAGTTTCAAAAGATCAAACACCATAGTTTGAAGAAAATAAAATCCTTGCCAAAGCAAAGGAAGTTTTTAAGAGGAAGGTTTTCTGGAAAATTTTAAATGGCCTCTTTTCAAAAACCACAAAGTTTTTGCTGAAAACCAAATAAAAATCTTCGAGTGTCACAATAACTATGGACCCAAAGGTCTGTGGTAAACTACTCACGCTTCATCGGAGAGGTAATGGTGTTGATGTAGAAGCCCTCCATGATTGAATCCCCCTCCGACAGGACGCCGAAAAAGGCCCCAAGATGGGATCTCACGGGTACAGAAGGTTGCGTCGGTGGAAAAGTGGTTTCGTGGCTCTACCTGATGTTTTTAGGGTATAAGAGTATATATAGGCGAAGGAACTAGGTCAGGGGAGCTATGAGGGGCCCACGAGGGTGGGGGCGCACCTACACTACTAGGGAAAAGCCTACACACAGATGTATAGCAGTAGCGCTGGTTAAGATAGGGCGCTACTTCTAATTTGTAGTAGCGCGTTCGTGCAAAGCGTGCTATAGCTTAAACTTTAGCAGTAGCGCATGTTCAGAAATAAGCGCTACCACTACAATTCCCACCGTGTTGGCGATAGGCTAGGAGTAGTAGTAGCGATTCCACGCAAAGCGCGCTACCACTATGGTCATTGTTGCAGCGCGTTTCCTGCGTGCAGCGCTACTACTAAGAAAGAAAAGAAAAATGAAAAAAATAGAAAAGTAAATGAAAATGATAGAAGTAGGAAACAGGGAAATGAAAAAAATGTAAGGATAAACAAAATAAATTACTGCTTCCTATAGCAGCAGCGTGTTTTTCTAAAACGCGCTATAGCTAACTTAGCTATAGTGCGTTTACGAAACAGTGCTACTACTAGTTCGACTTAACCACATGCGGGCTCAAAATTTTGCTAAGTCCTCCTTTCCCCCCACTCCCCCCGGCCATGTTCCCCCAACTCCTCTATCGCCGCCGCCCGAGCCTGCCCTCACCGTTGCCGCCCGCCCTCAACCTCAGCGCCACCACCCGCCGCCGCTCTCGACCTCACCGTCGCCGCCCTCGACCACACCGCCGCCGCCCGAGCCCGCCCAGCACCGCCGCCTCCCGATCCCGAGCCCGCCCTTGCCGCCCCTACTTCTCCGTTGCCGAGCACCTCCCCGCCACCG
>NC_057798.1:643046328-643110259 GCF_018294505.1 Triticum aestivum | reverse complement strand
TAGATGTTAAATTATGGTTCATAGCTAATGATTTTTAGTAGTTGAACTAGTTTAGTTTTAGCTGAACTAGTTTAGTTTTAGTTGAACTAGTTTAGTTTTAGTTGAACTAGTTTAGTAATTAAATTAATAAACTAGTTGAACTAGTTGAATTAATATAACTAATGTATTTTTAGCAAGATAATTAATATAACTAGTTGATCTACTTTATTTTTAGAAAGAACTAGTTTTTTTTCTATTTATAGTAAGTTTATATTTAGTAAGAACTAGTTGAATTAATAGAACTAGTTGAACATGTCATATTTGTTGTTATTTTTTAGTTTAAGCAATTATTCGGGATGTATTAGTGGTAACTTATAGGGATTTTGCTTTTGCAGAAATCAAGGAGCCCCTCCATCATCCCCGTCGTTGTCCCCGTCACTAATCCCCTCCGACCTCGAGGTGAGACCTGCCAAATCTCCATGTATATCATGTGTTGCTCAAATAGGATATGTGGTTGCCCAAGTGGCCGGTCATGTTCAGGTTACACCTCCGAGTGGCCTATGCTTTGCCGGAGTGTTGATTAATTTCTGTTCCGGCAAATTTCAGGCGCTCGATATGTCCTTTTTTAGCAAAGGTCATGCTGGATTTTTTCGTGAATTCTGGCATGACTTGTGCTAGAATATGTACAAGTTTAATCTTTGAATTATGAACGTAGAAAATGTCGTACTCGGACGACAACAGTCTCCCGGGGGAGTGAAACTGGTGCCATGACGATCGAGGTATGTGCGACATGTTCGTTGAGCTGGACGAAGATCGGTGCTTCAGCATTAAGCTCGAGGAGACATTTGATGTTGAAACGGTACGCAACAATGACAAGTGTTTTTTTTTTGTAAGTAAGCATGATTTCAACTATTTCAACTTCTAATTTTCATCTTTTACAATTCGACTAGCTTATCCCATGCCATGCAAGACGCTATGTCTTGGAGAGGATGGGTTTTGAAAACCATGAAAATTTTGAAACAAAGAAAATACACCTAAAGACCCATCATGATATGGATTTTGAAGTAAATCTGTGCAATGCTCAGAGCATAACCCATTTTGGTTGCCAAAATTGGGAAGCACTTTGCAAAATGTATGGTTTTTATGAGGGTATGATTGTCACCATGGATCTTGGTGATCCTGACATTGAGCAAGACAATATGGACATTTGGATCCTTGTTGATATGCTTTCGATTCTACCACAATGTGAGTTTCTCAAACATAGTTATTAACTAATTTATATTGTTTATTTCAAAATAGTTGACAGCTTATTTCCATTGACAGCTTATTTTGATTCTTCAAACAATATGCGGAAGATGGTAGACAAAACCCATTACACTGATGGCTCTGAATTAACTTATAAGGAGAAAAGTCATCTGATCGCTTATTGTACTTATCTTGAGAATTACAATACCTATTATTGAACTCCTCCAAATTATGGTGAATACGTGCCACTAGTGCACGTGTTGAACCATGGTAACTTCTATGGAGATACCCTGGTAAGATTTTTTACTATTACGACATCCGTGCATCTTTTGCATACTTCTAAAACTAGTACATCATTGCTAACTACAAAGTTATTACTATGTTTTTCAACAGAAAATCCCGATGGATGGTGTGCCTCATCTGATGTATCTGAATGGTCGCCTTAGAGTTCTGAACATACTACCAGGTCAATCTAGGGAGCTCACCTATGCATATCGGATTTCTAAAACCGGTGAACACATGCTCATCAAAGAATGGAAAAAATGTTTGGACATTTGCAAGGAGGTTCTTGGAAGTAACATTAAGCGAAAGGCAAGAATTGGAGACAGGATAATCTCCATTCTCCATAATGGAGAGTCAGGGGCTATCTTGTTTTTTGCTATTTTATCTTAGAGAATGTAGTAGGTCCTAAGAGAATGTAGTAGGTCCTATGAGGTACAATATGTTTATTATGTGGTACAATGTGTTAGAGTTGATGATGAGGAGTACTTGTGATTATGACTAGTGACCAATTTGCTATGTGATGTCATTGATGAAAACAATGATCTTGAGGAGGTGTTATATGACAATGATGTATTATGATGATAAGTTGTTAATGATATGATGATGATGATGATATTTATTATATCAGTGGGTGAAAGAACCGCAGATTAGTTTCAAGTGGATGGACATCCACTTGAAACTAGTCCACAGTTCTTTCACCCCATGATGTAATAACTCATTATGATGTAAAAACAATCTCTAAATTCCTGTTGTATGAAAACTTGTGTAAAGGTGTATGAATACAACATGAAATAAAAAATAAATAAAATACGAAATAATAGTAGTAGCGCGGGTAGGGAGAAGCGCTACTACTAATTACCAGTAGCGCTCCTCTGGGGAAGCGCTACTACTAAGTCGATTTAGCAGTAGCGTGGGTTTAGGCACGCTACTGCTAAGCTTTAGTTGTAGCGTCGTACCAGTAGCGCTCAAGCCCGCGCTACTGACAGGCCTAAAACCCGCGTTGCTGCTAGGCTTTTCCCTAGTAGTGCTACCCCCCCCCCCTCCTAGGCGCGCCCTCCTGCCTCATGGCTTCCTTGTTGCGTCTCCGAATTCATGTACAAGTCTTCTGGTTTGGTTTCGGTCCAAGAAAGATCATCGCGAAGGTTTCATTCCATTTGGACTACGTTTGGTATTCCTTTTCTGCAAAACTCTAAAATAGGCAAAAAAATAGAAACTGGCACTGGGCCCTCGGTTAATAGGTTAGTCCCAAAAATAATATAAAATAGCATATTAATGCCCATTAAACATCCAAAATAGATAATATAATAGCATGGAACAATCCAAAATTATAGATACGTTGGAGACATATCAGCATCACCTCCAAGATTAGTAGACCGACTCCTACCTGCATATACTACTATTACTCCACACATCGACTGCTATCCAGCATGCATCTAGTGTATTAAGTCATGGATAAACGGAGTAATGCAATAACAACAATGACATGATGTAGACGAGATCCGTTTATCTATTGCAGAGATATAGATCCCATCTTGTTATCCTTAGTAGCAACAATACAAATGTGTCGGTTCCCCTTCTCTCACTGGGATTAAGCACCATAAGATCGAACCCACTACAAAGCACCTCTTCCCATTGCAAGATAAATAGATCAAGTTGGCCAAACAAAACCCAAATATCGGAGAAGAAATACAAGGCTATAAGCAATCATGCATATAAGATATCAAAGAAGACTCAAATAACTTTCTTGGATAAAAATATAGATCTGATCATAAACTCAAAGTCCATCAGATCCCAACAAACACACTGCAAAAGGACTTACATCATATGGATCTCCAAGAGACCATTGTATTGATAGGAGAGAGAGAGAGAGAGAGAGAGAGGAGCCATCTAGCTACTAACTACGGACCCGTAGTTCTACAAAGAACTACTCACGTATCATCGGAGAGTCACCAATAGAAGTGGTGAACCCCTCCATGATGGTGTATAGATTGGACCTGGTGGTTCTTGACTCTACGACAGCTGGAATTGATTTTCGTCGACTCTCCTAGGATTTCTGGAATATTGGGGTATTTATAGATCAAAGAGGCGGTTCAGGGGGCACCCGAGGTGGGCACAACCCACCAGGGCGCGCCTGGGCATCCTGGCGCACCCTAGTGAGTGTTGCTCCCCTCGAGCCATGATAACCCACAACTATAGGGGATCGCAACAGTTTTCGAGGGTAGAGTATTCAGCCCATATTTATTGAATCGACACAGGGGGAGCCAAAGAATATTCTCAAGTATTAGTAGTTGAGTTGTCAATTCAACCACACCTGGATAACTTAGTATCTGCAGCAAAGTATTTAATAGCAAAGTAGTATGGAAGTAACGGTAACAGTAGCAGAAGTAACGGTAGCAGTTTTGTAGTAATTGTAACAGCAGCAGCGGTAAAGTAACTAAGCAAAGAGCAATATGTGAAAAGCTCGTAGGCATTGGATCAGTGATGGATAATTATGTCGGATGTGATTCCTCATGTAATAGTTATAACATAGGGTGACACAGAACTAGCTCCAGTTCATCAATGTAATGTACGCATGTATTCCGAATATAGTCATACGTGCTTATGGAAAAGAACTTGCATGACATCTTTTGTCCTACCCTCCCGTGGCAGCGAGGTCCTAATGGAAACTAAGGGATATTAAGGCCTCCTTTTAATAGAGTACCGGACCAAAGCATTAGCACTTAGTGAATACATGAACTCCTGAAACTACGGTCATCGTCGAGAAGTATCCCGATTATTGTTACTTGGGGGTTGTCGGATCATAACACATAATAGGTGACTATAGACTTGCAAGATAGGATCAAGAACTCACATATATTCATGAAAACATAATAGGTTATGATCTGAAATCATGGCACTCGTGCCCTAGTGACAAGCATTAAGCATAGCAAAGTCATAGCAACATCATTCTCAGAACATAGTGGATACTAGGGATCAAACCCTAACAAAACTAACTTGATTACATGGTAAATCTCATCCAACCCATCACCGTCCAGCAAGCCTACGATGGAATTACTCACGCACGGCGGTGAGCATCATGAAATTGGAGATGGAGGATGGTTGATGATGATGATGGCGACGAATCCCCCTCTCTAGAGCCCCGAACGGACTCTAGATCAGCCCTCCCGACAGAGTTTAGGGTTTGGCGGCGGCTCCGTATCGTAAAACGCGAGGGATCTTTCTCTCTAAATTTTTTCTCCGCGAAAGTGAATATATAGAGTTGGAGTTGACGTCGGTTGGAGTTGACATGGCATCTGTCTCGTGCCCCCTGTCTCATGGGCCCCCTGATGCTCCACCGACCTCAACCAACTCTATATATTCCATTTCACGGAGAGAAAAATCAGAGAGAAAGTTTCATCGTGTTTTACGATATGGAGCCGCCGCTAAGCCCTAATCTCTCTCGGGAGGGCTGATCTGGAGTCCATTCGGGGCTTCGGAGAGGGGGATTCGTCGCCGTCGTCATCATCAACCATCCTCCATCACCAATTTCATGATGCTCACCGCCGTGCGTGAGTAATTCCATCATAGGCTTGCTGGACGGTGATGGGTTGGATGAGATTTACCATGTAATCAAGTTAGTTTTGTTAGGGTTTGATCCCTAGTATCCGCTATGTTCTAAGATTGATGTTGATATGACTTTGCTATGCTTAATGCTTGTCACTAGGGCCAGAGTGCCATGATTTCAGATCTGAACCTATTATGTTTTCATGAATATATGTGAGTTCTTGATCCTATCTTGCAAGTCTATAGTCACCTATTATGTGTTATGATCCGACAACCCCGAAGTGACAATAATCGGGATACTTCTCGGTGATGACCGTAGTTTGAGGAGTTCATGTATTCACTATGTGTTAATGCTTTGGTCCGGTACTCTATTAAAAGGAGGCCTTAATATCCCTTAGTTTCCACTAGGACCCCGCTGCCACAGGAGGGTAGGACAAAAGATGTCATGCAAGTTCTTTTCCCTAAGGACGTATGACTATATTCGGAATACATGCCTATATTACATTGATGAACTGGAGCTAGTTCTGTGTCACCCTATGTTATAGCTATTACATGAGGAATCGCATCTGACATAATTATCCATCACTGATCCAATGCCTACGAGCTTTTCACATATTGTGCTTTGCTTATTAACTATTCCGTTGCTTCTGTTACAACTACTACAAAACTGCTATCTTTACTTTTGCCACTGTTACCATTACTATCATACTACTTTGCTACTAAATACTTTGCTGCAGATACTAAGTTATCTAGTTGTGGTTGAATTGACAACTCAACTTCTAATACTTGAGAATATTCTTTGGCTCCCCTTGTGTCGAATCAATAAATTTGGGTTGAGTACTTTACCCTCGAAAGCTGTTGCGATCCCCTACACTTGTGGGTTATCAAGACTAATTTCTGGCGTCGTTGCCGGGGAGCATAGCTCTATTCTTTGAGTCACTTGGGATTTATATCTGCTGATCACTATGAGGAACTTGAAAGGCGAAAGAACTAAGATTTTTCCCTCAACTACGAGGGGAGGTAAGGAACTACCATCTAGCTCTGCACTAGATTCTCCTTATGTTTTGAGTAAGCTTGCGACACCTAAACCTGCTACTGCTATGAATTCTGATATGTCGCATGTTATTGATGATACCACTTCTGCTATGCATGATACTTATGATGAAACTACTTCTATGCTTGATACTATTGTGCCATTAGGTAAATTTCATGATGAACAACTTGCTAGGGTTAGAGAGAACAAAATTGTTGAAGATGAAATTATTGATGATAGTGATGATGAAGGTTATCCCCCTAATTATGAATTGCCTGTTGTTCCTGAGGGTTATGTTATGGATGAAGAAGCTGCTAGAGCTATTTTTGCTTCCAAAGATAGATATGATCTTAAGAAGTCATTAGCTAAATGGAAGACGCAATCTCTTAATGTTAGAATGAAACATGACCCCGCTTTTGCTACTTCACCTATATGTGTTACTGACAAGGATTATGAATTCTTTGTACATCATGAGATTATTACTTTGGTTGAATCTAATCCTTTTTATGGCTATGAATCTGAAACTGTTATGGCACATCTTACCAAGTTGAATGATGTAGCCACCCTGTTTACTAATGATGAGAAGTCTCGCGATTATTATATCCTTAAGATATTTCCGTTCTCATTAAAGGGTGATGCTAAAACTTGGTTTAATTCTCTTGATCCTGGTTGTGTGCATAGTCCCCAGGACATGATTTATTACTTCTCTGCTAAATATTTCCCTGCTCATAAGAAACAACCTGCCTTGCGGGAAATATATAATTTTGTGCAAATCAAAGAAGAGAGTCTCCCACAAGCTTGGGGGAGGCTTCTCCTATTACTTAATGCTTTGCCTGATCATCCTCTTAAGAAAAATGAAATACTTGATATCTTTTATAATGGACTAACCGATGCTTCCAAGGACTACTTGGATAGCTGTGCTGGTTGTGTTTTCAGGGAAAGAATAGTCGAGCAAGCTGAATTACTATTGAATAATATGTTGACTAATGAAAATAATTGGACTCTTCCTGAGCCAAATCCTGAGGCAATTCCTGAGCCAATTGAGCCAACTCCTGAGCCTATTCCTAAACCAACTAAAGAAGAGAGGTGTTCTATTTCTCAGTCCTGAAGATATGCAAGAGGCAAAGAAATCAATGAAAGAAAAAGGTATTAAAGCTGAAGATGTTAAGAATTTACCTCCTATTGAAGAGATACATGGTCTTAATTTACCACGTGTTGAAGAAACGCATTGTCTTGATAACCCGACACTGGTAGTAAAGGTAAATTCTCTCTATAGATATGATAAAGTTGAAATCCCGTCTACTAAATTTCATAGCCCATGCTTAGATGAATTTGATGACTTTATGGCTAGACAAGAAAGTTTTAATGCTTATGTTGGTAGAGAATTAAAGAATAATGCTTTCGAGATAGGACGCTTGAGTGATTATATGGCTAGAGTTAAAAGTGAACTTAAACTCATTACAAAATATGCTTCTATGGTTACCACTCAAGCTCAGCAAGTACTTAAAGCTCAAAGTGATTTGCTTGATGAATTAAATAATAAACATGATTTTGCTGTTAGAGTGGCTACTAGAACTGGTAGAATGACTCAGGAACCTTTGTATCCTAAAGGCCACCCTAAGAGAATCGAGCAAGATTCTCAGAGAAATAATTTAGAGGCACCTAGTTCTTCTAAAAAGAAGAAAAAGAAAAATGATAGGACTTTGCATGCTTCTAGTGAACCTGTTATAGACACACCTCAGAATCCCAATGATATTTCTATTTCTGATGCTGAAACACAACAGGTGATAAACATGAACCTAGTGATAATGTTAATGATAATGTTCATGTTGATGCTCAACCTAGCAATAACTATGATGTAGAGGTTGAACTTGTTGTTGATCTTGATAACCTACAATCAAAGAATCAACGTTATGATAAGAGAGACTTTGTTGCTAGGAAGCACGGTAGAGAAAGAGAACCATGGGTTCAGAAACCCATGCCCCTTCCTCCTAAACCATCCAAGATAAAGGATGATGAGGATTTTGAGCGCTTTGCTGAAATGATTAGACCTATCTTCTTATGTATGCGCTTAACTAATATGCTTAAATTAAATCCTTATGCTAAATACATGAAGGATATCATTACAAATAAAAGAAAGATACCGGAAGCTGAAATTTCCACCATGCTTGCTAATTACACTTTTAAAGGTGGAATACCAAAGAAACTTGGAGATCCAGGGGTACCAACTATACCATGCTCCATCAAAAGAAATTATGTTAAAACTACTTTATGTGATCTTGGAGCCGGTGTTAGTGTTATGCCTCTCTCTTTATATCGTAGACTTGAATTGAATAATTTGACACCCACTGAAATATTTTTGCAAATGACTGATAAATCAACCGCTATACCTGTCGGTATTTGTGAGGATGTGCCTGTTGTGGTTGCAAATGTCACTATCTTAACGGACTTTGTTATTCTTGATATTCCCGAGGACGATAGTATGTCGATTATCCTTGGTAGACCCTTTTTGAATACTGCAGGGGCTGTTATAGATTGCAACAAAGGCAATGTCACTTTTCATGTTAATGGTAATGAGCATACGGTGCACTTTCCAAGGAAACAACCTCAGTTCATAGCATCAATTCTATTGGAAAAATTTCAACTATCATTATTGGAGGTTTTGAATTTCCTCTTCCTACCGTCAAGAAAAATTATGATATTCTTATTATAGGAGATGTTCATATCCCCGTTGAGGTAACCTAGTGTTATTCGAAGTTTCTCCGGTTCCGTGTTATTCGGAATGAGTTTGTTAACAAGACTTGATCAACCTTGTTAGTGGATTCATTTTGATGATCCTGAGATGGATGAAACTAGAAGGCACAACCTTCTGGACCCTCTTTTTACTTTCTGTTATTTAGAATAAATGAAGCAAAAATAGTATTATCTATCTGTTTTCTGATTTATCCGTGCAATAAAAAGTATCCCGAAAATAAAAGTGCTCCAAATGCCCTGCAAATTTAGTATTTTTTATGGAATATTTGAGGATTTTAGGCACTGAGAACACTACAGGGGGGCAAGCACCTGGCCACGAGGGTGGAGGGCACGCCCACACCCCCTGGGCGCGCCCCCTGACTCGTGGGCCCACGGTGGCCCCCCTCCACTTATTCCTGCACCCACACACTCCATCTTCCTCCCAAAAATATCCCCATCCAGCTCAAGCACGAGTTCTAGCTCATTTTGCTGCGATTTTCGATCTCCTTGCTCAAAGCTCCATTCACAAAACTTCTTTGGGAGATTGTTGCTTGGTATGTAACTCCTCCATTGGCCCAATTAGTTTTTGTTCTAGTGCTTTATTCATTGCAAATTTTTGCTGCATAGGTGACCCAGTTCTTGAGCTTGAATGCAAATTTATGAGGTCCCAAGTAATTCTAATGCATGATATAGGCTCTAGGCACTTGTGGGAGTAGTTGCTACCAATCTTGTTTAGTTTGATTCACTTTTACTTCGGAGTTACTAAAAATTTCAGAAATTTTTAGAAAATGATAAGGAGATTTTTGAGGGGCTCTTCTAGCCAAGGCTCCAAGGATAAACAAGATAAAGAGAAGGAAAAGGCCAAGTATAATCTTCCTCGCGTAGCGGAAGTACTGCCGTGTGAATGGCTTTGTGATAATTTCTTGAGAGAAGCCGGGATTTATGAAGACTTTTATTCTTTGGCTGAAAATGGGGGCCTCACCGACTTCCTCCACGACTGGATCAATCAGTATCTCTTAGTCACCAATACTTTCGTGCAAAACTTTTATTATCATCCCAAGATTTCACCTCCATCAGTATCATTTCATTTATATGATGAATTCAAGGAAATGTCTTTATGTAATTTTTGCGCGGTTTGTAGAATACCCTTTGAGGGCAGCTTAGATGAACCACGTCGTAAAGATGTGGATGGTTTTGTTAACACTATTGTTGTAGGGGATCCGAAGAAGGGTTTCGATGCGAGAATCACTAGCATACACTTTCCTGTTTTACGCTACATTGCCATATTTGCTAGTCGATGCTTAATGGGTCGTGGAAATAGTGGAAACTTCAGTGTTCTGGATATTATTATTTTGTTCCATGCCTTGTTTGGTGATAACAGTTTTAGTATGGGTGTCGTTATTGCTAAACGGCTAAGCCTGAACCATAGGAAGGGCCCCATCTTTGGAGGTATCTATGTTGCATGCCTTGCTAAACATTTTGAGATACCTATTAGGCACTATGAGAAAGAGGAGACACTGCTGCCTCATACCTTTTAGATAACAGGAACATGGTAGCACATGAGTTTATTGTTCATAATGATGATAAGATGCTCCTGTATAACCTGAGATTTAATAAGAAACACAATGAGATTATTACCCTGCCTGCGCCTCTGTTGTTTGATTTGACTGCAGTTAATTATCTTGTCTCGCCGGAAGCGGTGTACGCTCATCAAGGCCAGACAGCCGCTCCAGAGCCTGAGCCGGAACCTCCACTGGACCCTTATCATCCATCATCTTATCAGTGGGATCCGGAGGAGATCGCTAGCCAGTGGTATCCTAATGACACTCCTCAGTACACCGGGGAGAGTAGCCGCGGTCCTTGGCATTAGACCAACTTAGGCCAAAAGCCTAAGCTTGGGGGAGTATGTATTTCTCACCGACTTTACATTCATGTTCACACACTATTCTAGTTGTCGGTGCTCATACTCTTTCATTGTATTATCCATGCTACTTTAATTTCTTTTTCTAGCTTTCTTCTTGTGTGTTTGTTAAACCTTAAGAAAATCAAAAAAATAGTTAGTTTACTTTCCATGCTTGTAGTAGTAATTAATATGAAAACCCAAAAAGATTTATCGTTCTTCTTTTACTTGTTGGGAGCTTTCCCGTGTAAATAGTTTTATTTCTTTTCTTTCCTTTGGGGGTCGAGAGTAGAAGACCATATTGAAAATGCTTAGTGGCTCTCATATGCATGATTGTTTATTTAACTTAGAGCCCATATTACTTTGTCTTCTCTCTTGAATTGAATGCTTGCAGATTCCAGCGTAGTCCAATGCACATGCACTATTATTATTATACATACCATTCGGTCGTGCAAGTGAAAGGCAATAATGACGATATATGATGGACTGATTGAGATGAGAGAAGCTGGTATGAACTCGACCTCTTTTGTTTTTGTAAATATGATGAGTTCATCGTTCCTGATTCAGCCTATTATGAGTAAACATGTTTGCAATGACATTTAGAGATTATAGTTGCTTATGCCATGCTTGATTAGCTAGGAGCTTATAATGGTTTACCTTGCATGCCAACATGCTATTAAAATGATTGTGATGTGGTATGATGGGATGGTATCCTCCTTCGAATGAATTGAGTGACTCGACTTGGCACATGTTCACGCATGTAGTTGAAAACAAATCAACATAGCCTTCACGATATTTATGTTCATGGTGGATTATATCCTACTCATGCTTGCACTCGGTGTTGATTAATTTTAATGCATGTTCATGACTGTTGTCGCTCTCTCAGTTGGTCTCTTCCCAGTCTTTTGCTAGCCTTCACCTGTACTAAGCGGGAATACTGCTTGTGCATCCAAACTCCATAAACCCCAAAGTTATTCCATATGAGTCCACCATACCTTCCTATATGCGGTATTTACCTGCCGTTCCAAGTAAATTTGTATGTGCCAAACTCCAAACCTTCAAATGAAATTATGTTTTGTATGCTCGAGAAGCTCATGTTTCAACTAGGGTTGTCTGTATCTTCCATGCTAGGTGGGTTATTCTCAAGAGGATTGGACTCCGCTCCTCATTCACGAGAAAATGGCTGGTAACCGGGATGCCCAGTCCCATGATCAAAAAAATCAAAGCAAATCAAAATAATTAAACAAAACTCCCCCAGGGATGTTGTTAGTTGGAGGCACTCGTTGTTTCGAACAAGCCATGGATTTATGCTTGTCGGTGGTGGGGGAGTATAAACTTTTACCTTTCTGTTAGGGAACCACCTATAATGTATGTAGCATGGAAGATATCGCCATCTCATAGTTGTTGCGTTGACAGTGAAAGTATGCCACTCAAAATGTTATTCATCTCTATTTTAAAATCGAGCTCTGGCACCTCTACAAATCCCTGCTTCCCTCTGCGAAGGGCCTATCTATTTACTTTTATGTTGAGTCATCACCCTCTTATTAAAAAGCACCCGCTGGAGAGCACACTGTCATTTGCATTCATTACTATTAGTTTATATTGGGTATGACTTGACTGGATCTCTTTTACCATGAATTACAATGTTTAGTCAGTCCTTGATCTTTAAAGGTGCTCTGCATTTATGTTTTGCGGTCTCAGAAAGGGCTAGCAAGATACCATCTTGTTATATCATTATATGATTGTTTTGAGAAAGTGTTGTCATCCGAGTTTTATTATTATTGCTCGTTAGCTGATTATGCCATTGACACGAGTAAACATGAGACCTAAAGTGTTATTGTGAATATGGTTAGTTCATAATCTTAGCTGAAAACTTGAATGCTGGCTTTACATATTTACAACAACAAGAGCAAACAGAGTTTGTAAAAGTTTTTCTTTATCACTTTCAGTTTATCAACAAAATTGCTTGAGGACAAGCAAAGGTTTAAGCTTGGGGGAGTTGATACGTCTCCAATGTATCTACTTTTCCAAATAATTTTTCCCTTGTTTTGGACTCTAAGTTGCATGATTTGAATGAAAGTAACCCAGACTAACGTTGTTTTCAGCAGAACTGCCATGGTGTTGTTTATTGTGCAGAAAACAGAAGTTCTTGGAATGACCTGAAAATCCACGGAGGTAACTTTTGGAAAATATAAAAAATATTGGCAAAAGAATCAAGGCCAGGGGCCCACACCCTGTCCACGAGGGTGGGGGTAGCGCCCCCTCCCCCTGGGCACACCCCCATGTCTCGTGGGCCCCCTGACGCTCCACCGACCTCAACTCCAACTCTATATATTCCGTTTCGCAGAGAAATAAATTAGAGAGAAAGTTTCATCGCGTTTTACGATACTGAGCCACTGCCAAGCCCTAATCTCTCTCGGGAGGGCTGATCTGGAGTCCGTTCGGGGCTCCGGAGAGGGGGATTCATCGCCGTCGTCATCATCAACCATCCTCCATCACCAATTTCATGATGCTCACCGCCATGCGTGAGTAATTCCATCGTAGGCTTGCTGGACGGTGATGGGTTGGATGAGATTTACCATGTAATCAAGTTAGTTTTGTTAGGGTTTGATCCCTAGTATCCACTATGTTCTGAGATTGATGTTGCTATGACTTTGCTATGCTTAATGCTTGTCACTAGGGCCCGAGTGCCATGATTTCAGATCTGAACCTATTATGTTTTCATGAATATATGTGAGTTCTTGATCCTATCTTTCAAGTCTATAGTCATCTATTATGTGTTATGATCCGACAACCCCGAAGTGAAAATAATCGGGATACTTCTCAGTGATGGCCGTAGTTTGAGGAGTTCATGTATTCACTATGTGTTAATGCTTTGGTCCGGTACTCTATTAAAAGGAGGCCTTAATATCCCTTAGTTTCCACTAGGACCTCGCTTCCATGGGAGGGTAGGACAAAAGATGTCATGCAAGTTCTTTTCCATAAGCACGTATGACTATATTCGGAATACATGCATACATTATATTGATGAACTGCAGCTAGTTCTGTGTCACCCTATGTTATAGCTATTACATGAGGAATCGCATCCGACATAATTATCCATCACGGATCCAATGCCCACGAGCTTTTCACATATTGTGCTTTGCTTATTTACTTTTCCGTTGCTACTGTTACAACTACTACAAAACTGCTATCTTTACTTTTTGCCACTGTACCATTACTATCATACTACTTTGCTACTAAATACTTTGCTGCAGATACTAAGTTATCCAGGTGTGGTTGAATTAACAACTCAACTACTAATACCTGAGAATATTCTTTGGCTCCCCTTTAGTCGAATCAATATATTTGGGTTGAATACTTTACCCTCGAAAGTTGTTGCGATCCCCTACACTTGTGGGTTATCAAGGTCCTAGGGGCCCACGAGGCAGGGGGCGCGCCCTCACCCTCGTGGACAGGGTGTGGGCCCCCTGGCGTTGATTCTTTCACAAATATTTTTAATTAATTCCAAAAAAGTTGCTCAGTGGATTTTCTGGTCATTCTGAGAACTTTTATTTCTGCACAAAAATAACACCATGGTCCATGGCAGTTCTGCTCAAATTAGCGTCAGTCCGGGTTAGTTCCATTCAAATCATGCAAGTTAGAGTCCAAAACAAGGGCAAAAGTGTTTGGAAAAGTAGATACGACGGAGACAGATCAACTCCCCCAAGCTTAAACCTTTGCTTGTCCTCAAGCAATTCAGTTGACAAACTGAAAGTATTAAAGAAAAACTTTTACAAACTCTGTTTTCTCTTGTTGTTGCAAATATGTAAAGCCAGCATTCAAGTTTTCAGCAAATATTATGAACTAACCGTATTCAAAATAACACTTAGGTCTCATGTTTACTCATATCAATGGCATAATCAACAAGCAAGCAATGATAATAAATCTCAGATGACAACACTTTCTCAAAACAATCATAATATGATATAACAAGATGGTATCTCGCTAGCCCTTTCTGAGACCGCAAAACATAAATGCAGAGCACCTTTAAAGATCAAGGACTGACTAAACATTGTAATTCATGGTAAAAGAGATCCAGTCATAGTTATACCCAATATAAACTAATAGTAATGCATGCAAATGATAGCGGTGCTCTCCAGCGGGTGCTTTTTAATAAGAGGGTGATGACTCAACATAAAAGTAAATAGATAGGCCCTTCACAGAGGGAAGCAGGGATTTGTAGAGGTGCCAGAGCTCGATTTTGAAATAGAGATAAATAACAGTTTGAGCGGTATACTTTCACTGTTAACATAACAACTGAGAGATCTCGATATCTTCCATGCTACACACATTATAGGCGGTTCCCAAACAAAATGGGAAAGTTTTTACTCCCCTTCACCAACAAGCATCAATCCATGGCTTGCCCGAAACAACGGGTGCCTCCAACTAACAACAATCCTCAGGGAGTTCGGTTTAATAATTTTGATTTGATTTGAGCATGGGACTAGGCATCCCAGTGACCAGCCATTTTCTCGTGAATGAGGAGCGGAGTCCACTCCTCTTGAGAATAATCCGCCTAACATGGAAGATACAGACAGCCCTAGTTGATACATGAGTTGCTCGAGCATACAAAACAGAATTTCATTTGAAGGTTTGGAGTTTGCACATACAAATTTACTTGGAACATCAGGTAGATACCGCATATAGGTAGGTATGGTGGACTCATACGGAATAACTTTGGGGTTTATGGAGTTTGGATGCACAAGCAATATTCCCGCTTAGTACAGGTGAAGGCTAGAAAGAGACTGGGAAGCGACCAACTAGAGAGCGACAACAATCATGAACATGCATTAAAATTAATCAACACCGAGTGCAAGCATGAGTAGGATATAATCCACCATGAACATAAATATCGTGAAGGCTATGTTGATTTTGTTTCAACTACATGCATGAACATGTCCTAAGTCAAGTCACTCGAATCATCCAAAGGAGGATACCACCCTATCATACCACATCACAACCATTTTAATAGCATGTTGGCACGCAAGGTAAACCACTATAAGTTCCTAGCTAATTAAGCATGGAATAAGTAACTATAATCTCTAATTGTCATTGCAAACATGTTTATTCATAATAGGCTGAATCAGGAACGATGAACTAATCATATTTACAAAAACAAGAGAGGTCGAGTTCATACTAGCTTCTCTCATCTCAATCAGTCTATCATATATCGTCATTACTGCCTTTCACTTGCACGACCGAACAATGTGGATAATAATAATAGTGCACGTGCATTGGACTAAGCTGGAATCTGGAAGCATTCAATTCAAGGGAGAAGACAAGGTAATATGGCCTCTTGGTTAAATCAACAATAATGCATAAAAGAGCCACTCAACATTTTGATTACGGTCTTTTCCTCTCGACCCCCAAAGAAAATAAATAAAACTATTTACACGGGAAAGCTCCCAACAAGCAAAAGAAGAACGGGAAATCTTTTGGGTTTTCTTTTAATTACTACTACAAGCATGGAAAGTAAACTAACTAATTTTTTGGTTTTTTCTTAAGTTTTATCAAACACACAAGAAGAAAGCAGGAAAGAAAATAAACTAGCATGGACAGTACAATGAAAAAGTATGAGCACCAACAACTAGAGTGAGTGTGTGAACATGAATGTAATGTCGGTGAGAAATCCGTACTCCCCCAAGCTTAGGCTTTTGGCCTAAGTTGGTCTATGCCCATGGATGGCCTGGCGAATATCCGAAGTTGTAACCGGGGTCGTACTGAGATGTGTCATCTTACTGCCACTGGTTGGCGATCTCCTCCGGATCCCACTGATAATAGGATGGTCGATAAGGGTCAAGTGGTGGTTCCGGCTCAGGCTCTGGAGCTGATGTCTGGCCCCGGAACACATAAACGGCCTCCGGCAAGACGAGGTAAGGGCCTGCAGTTAAGTCAAACAAAGAGGGTGTAGGCAGGATAATAGTCTCACTGTGAGTTTTATGAAATATTAAACTATACTTAAGCATCTTCTCATCATTTTTAACAATAAACTCATGCACTACCATGCTCTTATAATCTAGAAAAGTAGGGGGCGGCAGCTTTTCCTCTTTATCATAATGCCTAATAGGTATCCTGAAGTATTCAGCAAGGCGTGAAGCATAGATACCTCCAAAGATGGGGCCCTTTGTATGGTTCAGACTTAATCGTTTAGCAATAATAGCGCCCATACTAATAGATCTATCATGAAATAAAGCATGGAACAAAATAATAATATCAGGAACACTAAGGTTTCCACAGTTTCCGTGACCAATAAAGCATCTAATAGCAAATATTGCAAAGTAACATAGAACAGGAAAGTGTATGCTAGTAATTCTTGCATCTGAAACCTTCCTCGTTTCCCCTACAGTAATAGTATTAATAAATCCATCCACATCTTTACGATGTGGTTCCTCTAAGCTGCCCTCGAAGGGTATCTTGCAAACCGCACAAAATTCATATAGTGACATCTCCTTAGCCTCATCATATAAATGAAACTCTACTGAAGGAGGTGATTTCTTAGGATGAAAGTAAAAAAATGCACGAAAGTATTAGTGAGTAAGAGATACTGATCGAGCTGGTCGTGGAGGAAGTCGGTGAGGCCCGCATTATCAGCCAAAGAATAAAAATCATCATGAATACCGACTGCTTTCAAGAAATCATCACAAGGCCATTCACACAGCCGCACTTCCGCGATGTGAGGGAGATTATACTTGGGCTTTTTATTCTCCTTAGCTTGTTTCTCCTTTGAGCTTTGGCTAGAAGAGCCCCTCAAAAATCTCTTCATCATTTTTTGAAAATTTCTGAAATTTTTAGTAACTCAAAATAAAAGTGAACCAAACTCAATAAAATTGATAGCAACCACTCCTACAAATGCCTAGAGACTATATCATGCATTAGAATTACTTGGGACCATATAAATTTGACATGCAAGCTCAAGAACAGGGTCACATAGGCAGAAAAAATTGGCAATGAATAAAGCTCTAGAACAAAAAACTAATTGGACCATTGGAGGAGTCACATACCAAGGAACAATCCCCCAAAGCAGTTTTGTGAATGGAGTTTTGAGCAAGGAGATCTAAAATGGCAGCAAAATGAGCTAGAACTCGTGCTTGAGCTGGATAGTGATTTTTTGGGAGGAAGAAGAAGTGTATGGGTGCAGGAATAAGTGGAGGGGGGCCACCATGGGCCCATGAGGCAGGGGCGCACCCAGGGGGTAGGGCGCGCCCCTGACCCTTGTGGCCAGGTGCCAGCTCCCCAAGCTATGTTCTCAGTGCCAAATATTCTCAAATATTCCAGAAAAAAATCATATTAAATTTGCAGGGCATTTGGAGAACTTTTATTTTCAGGGTATTTTTTATTGCATGGATAATTCAGAAAACAGATAGAAAATACTATTTTTGCTTTATTTATTCTAAATAACAGAAAGTACAAAGAGGGTACAGAAGGTTGTGCCTTCTAACTTCATCCATCTCATGATCATCAAAAGGAATACACTAACAAGGTTGATCAAGTCTTGTTAACAAACTCATTCCGAATAACATGAAACTGGAGAAATTTCGAATAACACTAGGTTACCTCAACGGGGATATGTACATCCCCAATAATAAGAATATCATATTTCTTCTTGACAGTAGGAAGAGGAAATTCAAAACCTCCAATAATAATAGTTGGAATTTTTCTAATAGAATTGATGCTATGAACTTGAGGTTGTTTCCTTGGAAAATGTACCGTATGCTCATTACCATTAACATGAAAAGTGACATTGCCTTTGTTGCAATCAATAATAGCCCCTGCAGTGTTCAAAAAGGGTCTTACCAAGGATAATCGACATACTACGTCCTCGGGAATATCAAGAATAACAAAGTTCGTTAAGATAGTAACGTTTGCAACCACAACAGGCACATCCTCACAAATACCGACAGGTATAGCAGTTGATTTATTAGCCATTTGCAAAGATATTTTAGTAGGTGTCAGCTTATTCAATTCAAGTCTACGATATAAAGAGAGAGGCATAACACTAACACCGGCTCCAAGATCACATAAAGCAGTTTTAACATAGTTTCTTTTAATGGAGCAAGGTATAGTTGGTACTCCTGTATCTCCAAGTTTCTTAGGTATTCCACCCTTAAAAGTGTAATTAGCAAGCATGGTGGAAATTTCATCTTCAGGTACCTTTCTTTTATTTGTAATGATATCTTTCATGTATTTAGCATAAGCATTAGCTTTAAGCATATCAGTTAAGTGCATACGTAAGAAGATAGGTCTAATCATTTCAGCAAAGCACTCAAAATCCTCATCATCCTTTTTCTTGGATGGCTTAGGAGGAAAAGGCATGGGTTTCTGAACCCATGGTTCTCTTTCTTTACCGTGCTTCCTAGCAATGAAGTCTCTCTTATCATAACGTTGATTCTTTGATTATGGGTTATCAAGATCAATAGCAGGTTCAATCTCTACATCATTATTATTGCTAGGTTGAGCATCAACATGAACATTATCATTAACATTATCACTAGGTTCATGTTCATCACCAGATTGTGTCTCAGCATCAGAAATAGAAATATCATTGGGATTCTTAGGTGTGTCTACAACAGGTTCATTAGAAGCATGCAAAGTCCTATCATTTTTCTTTTTCTTCTTTTTGGAAGGACTAGGTGCATCTACATTATTTCTCTAAGAATCCTGCTCAATTCTCTTAGGGTGGCCTTCAGGATACAAAGGTTCCTAAGTCATTTTACCCGTTCTAGTAGCCACTTTAACAGCAAAGTCATGTTTATTATTTAACTCATTGAGCAAATCGTTCTGAGCCTGAAGTACTTGTTTTGCTTGAGTGTTAACCATAGAAGCATGTTTACTAATGAGTTTAAGTTCACCTTTAACTCTAGCCATATAATCACTCAAGTGTCCAATCATATAAGCATTACTTTTTAATTGTCTACCAACATAAGAATTGAAGTTTTCTTGTCTAGCCATAAAGTCATCAAATTCATCCAAGCATTGGCTAGCAAACTTTGTAGACGGGATTTCAACTTTATCATATCTATAGAGAGAATTTACCTTTACTACCTGTGTCGAGTTATCAATACCATGTGTTTCTTGAATAGGTGGTATATTAAGACCATGTATTTCTTCAACATGAGGTAAATTCTTAACATCTTCAGCTTTAATGCCTTTCTCTTTCATAGATTTCTTTGCCTCTTGCATATCTTTAGGACTGAGAAATAAAACACCCCTTTTCTTCGGAGTTGGCTCAGGAGTTGGCTCAGGAAATATCCAATTATTTTCATTAGCGAACATATTATTCAATATCAATTCAGCTTGATCAACTGTTCTTTCCCTGAAAACACAACCAGCACAACTATCCAAGTGGTCCTTGGAAGCATGAGTTAGTCCACTATAAAAGATATCAAGTATTTCATTTTTCTTAAGAGGATGATCGGGCAAAGCATTAAGTAATCGGATAAGCCTCCCCCAAGCTTGTGGGAGACTCTCTTCT
Organism: Triticum aestivum; assembly: GCF_018294505.1. Taxonomy (NCBI): domain Eukaryota; kingdom Viridiplantae; phylum Streptophyta; class Magnoliopsida; order Poales; family Poaceae; genus Triticum; species Triticum aestivum. The sequence continues at coordinate 643,090,030 of NC_057798.1, read as the reverse complement.
TAAATTTGCACAAAATTATATATTTCCCTCAAGGCAGCTTGTTTCTTATGAGCAGGGAAATATTTAGCAGAGAAGTAATAAATCATATCCCGGGGACTACGCACACAACCAGGATCAAGAGAATTAAACCAAGTTTTAGCATCACCCTTTAATGAGAATGGAAATATCTTAAGGATATAATAGTAGCGAGATTTCTCATCATTAGTGAACAGGGTGGATATATCATTCAATTTAGTAAGATGTGCCACAACAGTTTCAGATTCATAGCCATAAAAAGGATCAGATTCAACCAAAGTAATTATCTCAGGATCGACAGAGAAATCATAATCCTTATCAGTAACAAAGATAGGTGAAGTAGCAAATGCAGGGTCATATTTCATTCTAGCATTCAGAGACTTCTGTTTCAGCTTAGCTAGTAACTTCTTAAGATCAGATCTATCATTGCAAGCAAGAAAATCTCTAGCAGTTTCTTCATCCATAACATAACCTTCAGGAACAACAGGAAATTCATATTTAGAGTGAGAACCTTCATCATCACTATCTTCAATAATATCAGTTTCAAGAATTTCATTCTCTCTAGCCCTAGCAAGTTGTTCATCAAGATATTCACCTAATGGCACAGTAGTATCAAGCATAGAAGTAGTTTCATCATAAGTATCATGCATAGTAGAAGTGGCATCATCAATAACATGCGACATATCAGAATTAATAGCAGAAGCAGGTTTAGGTGTCGCAAGTTTACTCATATTAGAAGGAGAATCTAGTGCAAAGCTAGATGGCAGTTCCTTACCTCCCCTCGTAGTTGAGGGATACATCTTAGTTCTTTCGTCTTTCAAGTTCCTCATAGTGATCAGCAGATATCAACCCCAAGTGACTCAAAGAATAGAGCTATGCTCCCCGGCAACGGCGCCAGAAAATAGTCTTGATAACCCACAACTATAGGGGATCGCAATAGTTTTCGAGGGTAGGGTATTCAACCCAAATTTATTGATTCGACACAAGGGGAGCCAAAGAATATTCTCAAGTATTAGCAGTTGAGTTGTCAATCCAACCACACCTGGATAACTTAGTATCTGCAGCAAAGTATTTAGTAGCAAAGTAGTATGGAAGTAATGGTAACAGTAGCAAAAGTAACGGTAGCAGTTTTGTAGTAATTGTAACAGCAGCAGCGGTAAAGTAACTAAGCAAAGAGCAATATGTGAAAAGCTCGTAGGCGTTGGATCAGTGATGGATAATTATGTCGAATGTGATTCCTCATGTAATAGTTATAACATAGGGTGACACAGAACTAGCTCTAGTTCATCAATGTAATGTAGGCATGTATTCTGAATATAGTCATACGTTCTTATGGAAAAGAACTTGCATGACATCTTTTGTCCTACCCTCCCATGGCAGCGGGGTCCTAATGGAAACTAAGGGATATTAAGGCCTCCTTTTAATAGAGTACTGGACCAAAGCATTAGCACTTAGTGAAATACATGAACTACTCAATCTACGGTCATCACCGAGAAGTATCCCGATTATTGTCACTTTGGGGTTGGCGGATCATAACACATAATAGATGACTATAGACTTGCAAGATAGGATCAAGAACTCACATATATTCATGAAAACATAATAGGTTCATATTTGAAATCATGGCACTCGGGCCCTAGTGACAAGCATTAAGCATAGCAAAGTCATAGCAACATCAATCTCAGAACATAGTGGATACTAGGGATCAAACCCTAACAAAACTAACTTGATTACATGGTAAATCTCATCCAACCCATCACCGTCCAGCAAGCCTACGATGGAATTACTAACGCACGGCGGTGAGCATCATGAAATTGGTGATGGAGGATGGTTGATGATGACGACGACGACGGATCCCCCTCTCCGGAGCCCCAAACAAACTCCAGATCAGCCCTCCCGAGAGAGTTTAGGGCTTGGCGGCAGCTCCGTATCGTAAAACGCGATGAATCTTTCTCTCTGATTTTTTCTCCGTGAAAGTGAATACATAGAGTTGGAGTTGACGTCGGTGGAGGTCCAAGGGGCCCACGAGGCAGGGGGCGTGCCCTAGGGGGGGGGCATCCTCATGGACAGGGTGTGGGCCCCCTGACGTTGATTCTTTCGCCAATATTTTTATTAATGCCAAAAAGTTGCTCCATGGATTTTTAGGTCATTCCAAGAACTTTTATTTCTACACAAGAATAACACCATGGCAGTTCTGCTGAAAACAGCGTCAGTCCGGGTTAGTTCCATTCAAATCATGCAAGTTAGAGTCCAAAACAAGGGCAAAAGTGTTTGGAAAAGTAGATACGACGGAGACGTATCAAGCCACCCCAGGCGCTTCCTTGGCCCACTGGATGTCACGACCGGTTCTCCGGACATAAATTTCCAGAAAAGACCGTCGTGCTCATCAGCCCCAGGATTACTGTTAGCTGATGAGGCTCCAACTTGATACAGGAATTCCAAGCAGAAAACAAAATATGTAGTACAAGGCCATTCTGGCCTGTGAGTACAACAAATGGTTTCTAGTGGTTGATGGCGGAAGCGGGTTGTGAAACATCAGTGTCTATGGGACTCCATTTCCCACGGGAACAGCTGACCAGGTTAACTCCTATCTTCGCGAGGCTGTTATCTCCATTACTTAGGTTCCGGGGCTGTCATCGCGTCGCTCCTCTTCGTGCAAGAAAATCTGGCCAAGACAATAGCCAGGGACAAGCCAGTGAGTACTTTGAATGTACTCGCAAACATTATGAACACAGGTATAATATAACAATGATGTGCTGAAAATATTTTATGCTCATGACGTCAGTCAAAAATAGTAAATAAAATTCTGATGCGTGCAGGCGGTTATTTATAAAAATGCAAAAACATAGTAGTATTAAAATCTATGAAATAAATAACAAGCAATGCCACCGTCGGGCGTCTTAGCGACACCACATAAAGGGCTTTAAAAGAAATGCCACAGTCGGGCGTTTGAGCGACACCACATAAAGGGCTTTAAAAGAAATGCCACAGTCGGGCGTCTGAGCGACACCACATAAAGGGCTTTAAAAGAAATGCCACAGTCGGGCGTCTGAGCGACACCACATAAAGGGCTTTAAAAGAAATGCCATAGTCGGGCGTCTGAGCGACACCACATAAAGGGATTTAAAAGAAATGCCACAGTCGGGCGTCTGAGCGACACCACATAAAGGGCTTTAAAAGAAACAATCATAGTGAATATCCCGGAGGTAGAACCATCCCAGAGATACTCGATAATAACAATAATATCACGGGTTAGTCAACAATAATAATAATCATAATTATCACAAATCACAGGTAGTAGTTCCATTTCTGGTTAACCGTTTCACCTCCGAAGACCGACACTAAGACCGACACCTGACCCATCCCAGACTGTAATCCTTAACCATGGACACGGCTATTCGAATAGGTTTATTCTCTGCAGAGGGTGTACTCTTTACCCACGAGTAACGGATTTCTTTAGTCCATCGGGACTAATTCCGTCTACGGTCTTTTTGTTGAAAACACACCTAACTTGCACACACCAGCTTATCTCACACGTGTCTGGAATCACCCATGACACCTGTTAAGCAAACTCTAAGTGGGGAGGCTACAACCTCGCGTAGCATGGGATCAAATTTATATCGCGCGCTCTAAGGGGTGGCCTCCCCTCTCGGTCCTAACTGGAAACACCCATGCCCCCGGACCAGGTGGCCTGCCTACCAGCTACAACCGGTATCTTCCACCATGGCCTCTATGTACGGTGTGTGCTAGAAAGAGGTTGACAACTTACTGAACCGTACTCTACTTGCTGTAGAGACGAGTGGTAGTACGAAACAAGTATGGGGGTTACTGGCACAAGATTCGATCTACGATCGACTCAGGAGGTTTAAGTATTCCCTGCATGATTAGTATAACGAATATATTTCATCCAACAGAGTCACCACTCATATCACCTTGCCATGCCATACCAGACATAACCGTCCCGACGGAGACCGGCGACAAACTCATGCCTACCCAAGGCATAGGTTTTCCCGGGTTCCTGCCGGTATGCATGCAAGGCACATGAGGGTGATTATCATCACAAGTGTGTCCATTTCCAACAGCATGGAAATCAATAACATGCACCCATGCATATGATCATATCACATGAAATAACAAGTTTCTCCAAAGTGAGGTGATGTTATGAACGTGTCATCGAACACACAAAAATATTATGCCGGGGTTCAGAATGCTTGCCTTCAATGTGTGGAAAGGCAGGGTGCACTCCAAAACTTGAAACTTTTCTCCTCTCTTCAAAAATCCTATTTTAGCAATATAAAAGAATTAACACCCAAAATAAAAACAGCACCAAAAGTTGTTCTGAAAATTTTTCAAATAAATCTTAAAATAAACTAGGTGAAATTTGAGAGAGGTAGGAAAAAGAATCATTTCATTTGGAGTTGTATTTAAAAAGTTATAGCCAGTCAAAGTTCTGGTCAAAATCTGATTTTAAATAAAACAGAAAAAGAAAAAACGTTTCAGATAGAAATACGCTTTCGGTCATAGGAGGCGTACTGGGGGGATTACGGCTTCACTTAATCCCACATGGACAGGCACGGGGTCGCTGACAGTGGGTCCAGAGGGCCCACTGGTCAGGTTTGACCAGTCTATCCCTCCTCTTTCTCTGTCCCGAGCGGAGGCGGAACTCCGGCGATCGCCGCCGGCGATTGGCGGCTTTGTTCGAGAAACCGAAGCCATCCACGGGCTCAGGGGGTCGAGGCGGTCCCGCCGGTGGGTGTTACGGTCTCGGGGGTGGACGGGGTCGTCGGCGGTGAGCTTCGCGGCGGACGGAGAGCTTCAGGAGCAGAGCGTGATTGGGGTTATGGTGATTCCTGATCAACATCGAGTAGTGGGAATGGTTCACGGGAAGATGAGGAAGCTCTTGGTGGAGAGAACGGAGAGTGGGAGGTCCTGGTGGTGCCGAATTGGCCGGGGCAGTGGCGGCGGCAGGAGTTGCCGGAGATGAGGAAGGAGGCCTCCCCGGGTCGATTGGCTGCCACGGGAGAACTAGGGGAGCATTCTAAGATTGCCTGTGTGCTTGAATGGGTTCGGGGTCCTCTTTTTATAGCTCGTCGAGGTCGGTTCCGCGGCGGCCGTGGATAAGCCCTCCGGCGAACCGCCTCTCTGTAGCCAGGGCGACGTGGCGGCGATGAGCGCTAGTGGACACACTCGCGGATGAGCACGCGTTGTTCCAGGGGCCAGGTGGCGAGCGGAGGAAGGTTCGGCAGCGCCGACATGGGCAGAGGCTGTCGGGCGGCGGTGGCGGCTAGCGCTTGGCCTGCCGGGCGCGGCTAGGGGCGGCTTGGCGCGTAGCTGTGAGAAGGGGAGCGCGTGGCGTGATGCCGTGGAGCGAGCCAAAACCGTGGGGCCAGCGTGTCGGCTCGGCGCACGGGTCGTGCAATACGCGCGCTCTGGGCGCGTCCCGTGCACGCACTGAGTGTGCTCGACGAAATGCCAGAGCATGCTAGAGGTCGCGGTTGAGGCTGGGGGTTAACAGGTCTAGGTTTGGGCTTGCAAGGAGATCAGTGGACAAGCTGGTTTGGTCAGGGGATCAGGTTCACAGTGCAAACCAAAAATTCATGCCAAAACAGATCCTGCCCATAAGGTGTTTGGCAAAATGCCAAGGGCACTTAGGCAAGTCTTGGAGTGATCAAAAACTCCAGATGGAAGTCTCTTTAGATGTACAAGAGGGTGGTGAGGTTAGTTTGCCAAAAGCAGAAACTTGCTAGTGCAAGTTTTACAAAACTTCAATTCTGGACAGGAAATAAATAGCATTATTTCATGAACCAAAAATAATCCAATGGGTGCATGCTCCTGGACTTAGAGGTTTGGTAGGGCTGTCTACAAGTAGGAGAAAGCACAAGATCATTGGAGCAAAAATAAATAGGGTTGCAGTAGAAATCACAAGGCTGGACCAGAATGAAAAAGAGGTTGATTCACTCAAAATTTTCAAAGAACAGCACTAGGTTTTTGCATAAAGTTGAATCATATGCTACTAACAATATCCCATAATTTTGGTGGAGGCCAGGAAGAAATATTTAAATGGGTTGTAGTGCAAAATGCACTCTGGACCAGAGAAGAAAAATTGAGTGTAGGGCTCAAAATATTTCATAAAATAAAGATGTTTTTGTACAAAAGTGATTTGAAAACATCACATGACATCTCCAAATTTTGGTTGGAATTTTAAGTGAATTTATCAAATGGTTGTAGTTCAAATAAGGCCATTTAACCTTGAAAAATCCATTTTCAAGAAAGTAAAGATCAAGCAACTTAATTATTTAATTAGTTATACTGATAAAAGGAAAGTTTTTCTTGAGAGGTTAAACAAGTCCAATAACATATTTGAAAAGTTTTCTCTTTGGGAAAAACTCATCATCACAGGGACGGAAATGATTTAAAAAAATCAAAAAGGAGTTCAGATATCCAAAGTTTTAATTCCTGGAAAAAAATTTAATTCATTAAAACAAGGCCAAATTTTTGGGGTGTCACACTGGATGTCTTCTGGCCCAAAAAATCCTCCAAGAGTTTCGCTACGTTTGGACTCCGTTTGATTTTGATTTCCTGCGATGTAAAAAAAATGCGGAAAACAACAACCGGCATTGGGCACTGTGTCAATAGGTTAGTACAAAAAAATGATATAAAATGACTATAAAATGATTGTAAAACATCCAAGAATGGTAATATAACAGCATGGAACAATCCAAAATTATAGATATGTTGGAGATGTATCAGACACTGCCAATGGGTAAAGAGCCTGTGGGTGTACACGGTCAAGCAAAATCCCGACGGCAAAGTGGAACGGTCCTAAGCTCGCCTAGTAGCTAAGGGATATACCCCAAACATATGGGATTGACTATGCTGAGACATTCACACCGGTTGCAAAAATGAACTCGGTAAGAACCCTAATAGCATGTGCAGCAAACCTTGGATGGGACCTATTCCAACTAGATGTGAAGAATGCATTTTTGCATGGTGATCTTCAAGAGGAAATATATATATGCAAATTACATCGGGTTTGAGCACTGCTCAAACTAAAGGTAAAGTCCTACGCTTACATCGATCCTTGTATGGCTTGAAGCAATCCCCCCGCGCTTGGTTTGATCGGTTTCGGCGAGCAATTCTTCGAATGGATTATAAGCAAAGAAATGCTGATCACACTTTATTCTATAAATGTAATGCAAAGAATGTTGCTATTTTAATAGTTTATATTGATGACATTGTTATCACAGGGGATGACTATGAAGAGATTGCTCGATTAAAATTACAATTGGCGTGACAGTTTGAGGTCAAAGACTTGGGGCTACTTTGATACTTTCTTGGGATTGAAGTCTCTCGTAGCTTAGAAGGAATTTATCTCTCCCAAAAAAGTATGTCTTAAATTTGCTCTCAGGGACCGGATTGTCTGGGTGTCGCCTGGCTCCTACCCCAATTGAGCAAAATCATCGTCTTCATGATGGAGATGGAGGGCTTGTCGATCAAGAGCACTATCAAAGACTTGTTGGGCGACTAATTTATTTATCTCACACCCGTCCAGATATTGCTTTCGTTGTAAGTGTTGTAAGTCAGTTCATGCATGATCCTCGAACTCATCATATGGATGTTGTTGTTCGAATAATTAGATACCTCAAGGGTTGTCCTGGTCGAGGATTATTATACACGTCACACGGCCATTTGCAAGTAGACTGCTACACTGATGCGGATTGGGCTGGTTCCATGGACGACCAAAGATCAACATCGAGCTATCGCACATTTCTTGGAGGTAACCTTGTTACATGGCGTAGGAAGAAGCAAAGTATCGGGGATATACCCCACGGTGACCCGGGCGGAAATATGACCCAGCCGGACTTGACGGCTCACTAGAGACCCGACTGACACTTGGCGACTTACTGGTCTGACGACTCACGTACCTGGCGACTCACGGATGGCCCTGACAGCAGGTCAGATAGAAGACTAGGCCCAAGGCCCAGAAGGCCGGCTCATGTTATTGTGGGCCAGCTTAAGAGGAAAGCACAAGGAATATTCTCTTACAAAGGAAGCAAGACTAGAACTCCACTTGTAATAGACTAGTCATAATCCTAATAGGACTCCACATGTAACCCACCCCTTCAACTTATATAAGGAGGGGCAGGGCACCCCAAGAGGGAGAGGCAAGAAACAATCTCTAGGGCTAGACACAAAGAGCCGGCTTACCGGCGACTCCCTCGTGATCATAATGAGACCTAGCCACAAACAGCATGTAGGGTTATTACTGGATGATGTTTCCCGGGGCCCGAAGCTGTCTAAATCCTTGTCTTGTGTTGAGTCTCTTTTCCTCCCAACCCCTCTCAAGCTACTGCATAGATGCGTTGGCCTCGCGACTAAGTCCTCACGCTAAGAACATCTGTCGCGTGACAAATCCATGACAGTTGACGCCCACCGTGGGGCTCACGCACGATGGTGTTAAGTTCTTGAAGGGCTCTTTCCAAGGGATCGAGGATTTGCAATTTTCCAGAGAAAGACAAGCCGGCGCACGCATCGTCTCGGAGATTCGTCAATCAAGATCAGAAAAAGGAAAGGGGTTATCGAAGGATACAATGGGTCCGCTGCCGCAATCTCGCGATCCGCCATATCACAGTTGTTTCCTATGTGGACGTAATCGGTCAAGACTAGGTCAAGACCAAGAGAAGGTTAATCTCCATTGTTGTGTCATCTTTCAAAGGTGCACGCTGTTTATCAAATCACTAGATCACCGATTGTGCACGCGTAATCCTCAACTGAACTTGTTCAACTGTATATACACCGCGAGTCCCGAGAAGATTCATATTGACGGCAGTAGGCAGAACCAAAGATGTTTTGTCATCAATGTTGTCCATGAGAAGGCAGAATTGTTTAATCAAACTAGATGGAGTACTAGTCCACGTGAGAATCTGTCAGCAATCACAATGAAGAAGCTAATATGTCACGGCATCCTTTGATAAAGAAAATATTGGATCGATTGTTTACTTGCTGCAAGCAACTCCGAGGGATAATCTGATACACTTACCATCCATGGCAAAAAGTATATAAGCCGGTGTCAAGTCAAAGATCGATTTGGTGGTATTGCTTATGTACTGCTATTAATAAAAGGGCAGTTTGACCCGTGAAAAAAAAGGGGCCACGACCTGGAAGATGCGGAGACAGATTCGTCAAAAGTACGACGACTCGGAGGAGGAAAACCGGCCTTGACCGCTTCGTCTTTGCTCCGAGCCACCCTCACCTTGTTGAACTGCCTCCGCTGCTGGGATCCGCCCACGCCGGTGCGCCTCCGAGCTGCCTGCCTCCGTCTGCAAGTCAACGCCGCCGCTTCGCTTCGTCTCCGTGGAGCCGCCGGCCGTCCTCAAAACAACCAAGCCGGTCCTGCTTCACCGCGCCCAGAGCTGCCGTCGCGGACACATGCCAAGTCGCCACTGCCATAACTCGCCCTGATCAACCAGTTTCCGTGGAGTCCGCTACAGCCCAACTCCGCCTCCTCATGTGCTGTCGGTTGCTGCCGTGTCTCCTGCCGGCTCGTCGCGCGGCCAGATGTTGTTGCGCCCTCTGCCGGCTCGCACCACTGCGCGCCCGTCCGCGCAACTCACCCTACTACACAACCAAATCACTACCTTTGCTATGGTTAACCACCTCCGCCAAGCCACCAGACTCGCTCACGCCTCTGCTAAGGTTAAAACGCCAAGCTGCTGGATCCGCTCGCGCCTTTCTCCGTGGCGGCTCATTTTTTCTACAAGCCTTTGCGAGCCCAGGTCCTCAGGTTTTCTGCGGCTTTGGAGCACCTCGGCTCCGCCAAGACGCCGACGCCTCCAAGTTCGCGATCGCTGACCTGTTTTTAAACGCCGCTTTAAGTCGGTCTTATCAAGTTGTCTGAATCCACCGCTGCTGCAACAAACAGAGCAGCAAGGGAGTTGCTGGGGAAATAGCCTGACTTAGTGAGGTTGTTCTACTCTACGTATTCTCTGTACGCAGGGACAATGATTCAATATAAAGGCAGTGTCATGTTGTGTCTACGGAATATGCGTCGGCGTCCCGCTTGCTGTTGAACGGGGGTGCGCAAGCCGCCGTCCGTCCGTGCAGCTTGATCTACATCAACTTCTCGGGACCGCCTGCGATTGACCCGCCAGTCCACGCGCCAGCGATTGACTCGCCAGTCTGCACCGTCTTACAGCGCTGCGGCCGACTCATCTATCTGTGTTGCCTCTGAAGTCGCGGTCGTTTTTGCCGTCCGTCTCTCACGGCCTGGTCTACATCAACAAACCGGACTGCACCTATCTGCATGAGCTGCTTATTGAGTATAAAGCCAGTCACTGCTTGGGTAGCCCGATTTTTCTTCCAACAACTCTGGAGCAAATTATCATGTATTATAAGCCGCCGTCTGCACTGGATGGCTCAATGGGCAGGCGCACAAGTCGCCGCCACTACAGTTTGGTTAACTTCAAACAGCCAGTCGAAAGAAACCATTGGTCGAGTTGCTGACACGGATCATACGGCATAATTTATAACCCGCCGCAGTCACCTCAACATTCTGTGGATTCACATCGTTCTATCAACGCAATGATATACACCTTCTGCTATGGTCAAATACGGAGAATCTCAAGCCAACTCCTCAAGTCGTCTTGAGACTCGGGACTACAATGATATGACTCGGCAGTGTTGGCCGGTTTCAATGCATTCAAGAACTCCGGGTCATTGGAGGGAAAAATAACCCGGCCCCAGAGATTACTGCTCTATCGATGAAAATTTAAAAGGCCGTGAGAAAAATTCCCGCTCACAATGATGCTTCCGGTTTACAATCTGGTTCAAGGGAAATCCCGTATCCCACAAAGCGCTGAAGCTCTCAATGTCTGGTTCAAGGGAAATCTCGCCTCCCACCAAGTTCTGAAGCTCTCAAATCCGGTTTAAAAATTCCGGCTCAAGAAGAATTATCTCTTGCAAAGTTGAGTTCTCAAGAAAAATTAAAGGGTGCCAAAGAGAGCTTGCTGCCATGATGCACGGTTCAAACATAGGTACCTGGCTCCAATGGTCACTTGGGGGCTTCCTGTTCAAACATAATATATATTCAAATCAAAGAGAACATAGCTGTCGGTACCCTCTTGATCGGCACAATGCCAAACCCACTAGGGGGCTTCTTGATCGTATTCGAATCATAGCTTAACCCCTTTTGGGTCCGAATTTGATCGTATTCGAATCAGAGTCGTTAAAAAACTCTCAAGGTCATTTGGGGGCTTCCTGTTCAAACATAGGCCATATTCGAACCAAAGAGAACATAGCCGTCGGTACCCTCTTGATCGGCGCAACGCCAAAGCCACTTGGGGCTACATAATCGTATTCGAATCCTAGCTTAACCCCTTTGGAACAGTTTACTGAACGTATTCGAATCAGAAGCCTTTATTTTTCTTTCTATTTGGCTTAAGTTATTTGAAAACAATCTTTGATTTTGTCTTGAGACTTTTTTGTTCAGATCTAAGTATAAGTGTGGTTTAAATTTAACCCGGCTTGGTTTTGGACAATAAGTCGCCAACATACGACAAATATCATACATTTGGAAGTGAGTGGCTTCTAAGGATTGGGTTATCACCCTTACTGTTTAGGTCACATAAACCGGCAGTGCAAATTCAATATCACAGGTATGATATTATTATTATAGTTATGTTTCAAAGTTATGATTCATAATAGGCTTATCTTTGAGAGTGTGGCGTTTCGGTGCCCGGGTGCATCTGCACCCGTTCAAAAAAAAATTCGTAAAAAATTCAGAAAAATTCAAAAAATTCCGAAAAAAATTGAGGTGGTGGACAATTTGATGCTTGAGGTGCGCCCCAATTTTCAAAACATTTGGACTTATGTGCAGCTCTCAGCAAAAAAGACAAATCAGACCAAAACAGTATATGAACAGTACACATTTTTACAGACCTCCGATTTGTCTTTTTTGCTGAGAGCTGCACATAAGTCCAAATGTTTTGAAAATTGGAGCGCACCTCACGCATCAAATTGTCCACCACCCCAATTGTTTTTGGAATTTTTTGAATTTTTTTAGTATTTATTTTGATTTTTTTGGTGAGCGCAGGTGCAGATGAGCTCGGGCTCAGATTTGGATTTTCGTATCTTTGACTTCTTTTTACATATTAGTGGTTATATGTGAGATATTATGACCTGCCCTGCGGTAAACCGCCAAGGGTTCTTGTGATATATTTCTGTGTGTAGGATAAGACTATATTTGGGTGGTTACCCGCCCTGGCTTTTGACGTTAAGTCGCCAGGGTATATGTTGCTTAAACTCTATGCAGGATTTACAGAGTTATAACTTACATAAATGATTAAGTTCAAGCCCATCATCAGAGATTGAAATTGGTGTCTCAAAAGGGTTATCAATTCTTGATTTTCTCAAAGGCTATAAGCCACCGGGTTATGAAATTCCGGCTTACAATGAATGCGCATTAAATCGCCATCGTCCAAGAGCCGCCGAGTATTTGAACTTCGGATCTACTTGTCAACCGATAAGGTATTCAAATTTCTAATAGCCAAAACTTGGCTGGATTTTCATAATGATATTGAATGATTGAGGTTTTCATACCGGATTATATTATTCAAATCTTGAATAGCCAACATGGCTGGATTTTTATGGTTATCAATAGCCAATATTATGATCAAGGTCTTCAAAGTTGCTTCAGCGCAATGGTTATTATTTTATCAATGGACATGCTTTATTTTTACAATGGAAGGAATAGTCCGAGTCGCTACAAGCTTACTACCTGGCACTTGGAGGCTACATTGTTCAAATTAAAATTATATCAAATATGCAAGTCCCATGTCACTGCCAGCATGCACCATGGCACTTGGGGGCTAATGCAAAGTCATTTTTTGCTCAACTTATTGAAGACCCAGCTCATCACATTGTAATGAGCCGACCCTTGGGGGCTACCAATTGCTCCTGTCAAAAATTCAAGGTTCAAGCCCCATGGTGGAGATTATATCATATGATGTTATTATCAATGAATTATATACAAAGTCCCAGCTCAGTATTATCTTACTGAGCCGGCCCTTGGGGGCTACACGTTGTTGATCAAGTCTACATGATCATATTTACAATGTCCCTGCTCATTATTACATAATGACCCGGCCCTTGGGGGCCACACTGGTTGACATTTTTATGAGCATAAAGCAATTACAAGTCCCAGGTTGCTGCAAGCATGACAACCCGGCACTTGGGGGCTGCAGGTGACATACATATAAGGGAGAAAAATCTTTAAATTCTCAGTTTTGAGCAGACCAGATTGACCCGCTATCTGCAACAATCATGACCCGGCGTCACCAATAATTATGACCCGGTATCTACAACAATCATGACCCTACATCATTTATTTATAACCCGGCAATTTTGGCAATCATAAATCGGCAAGATCTACATCTTTAAACCGGATGAATATCAATTGAATATTTCAAGACCAATATTTTTGTCAAGTCAGAGCATTGAATGCTGACTCAAATGGATTATTTCTTATAATATTTCTCTACAAGAAACCATTGTCAGCAAATTGATTATGAAGCTGGCCTATTGACCCGGATTTTTTTCAGAAGAAGTGCTCAGATTTTTTGCATTGGTAATGTTTGAACATATCTGCTAAAGGAGATTTTCTATGAGATCATGAATACGCATCCAGGAGGAAATGACAAGGACTTAAGGATGATCTGGTGCCGGTTCACAAGAATATTTAACCCGGAGCACAACCTGTCAAATTTGTTCTTGTGTTTATGTTGCAGGATCAGTTTGACATGGATAAATCCAAATTAAACTGGGGGCTAATGTCGGGGATATACCCCACGGTATGACCCGGTAGGAAATATGACCCAGCCGGACTTGACGGCTCACCAGAGACCCGACTGACACTTGGCGACTTACTGGTCTGATGACTCACGAACCTGGCGACTCACGGATGGCCCTGACAGCAGGTCAGATAGAAGACTAGGCCCAAGGCCCAGAAGGCCGGCTCATGTTATGGTGGGCCGGCTTAAGAGGAAAGCGCAAGGAATATTCCCTTACAAAGGAAGCAAGACTAGGACTCCACTTGTAATAGACTAGTCCTAATCCTAATAGGACTCCATATGTAACCCGCCCATTCAACTTATATAAGGAGGGGTGGGGCACCCCAAGAGGGAGAGGCAAGAAACAATCTCTAGGGCTAGACACAAAGAGCCGGCTTATCGACGACTCCCTCGTGATCATAATGAGACCTAGCCACAAACAACATGTAGGGTTATTACCGGATGATGTTTCTCGGGGCCCGAAGCTGTCTAAATCCTTGTCTTGTGTTGCGTCTCTCGATTCTGCCCAACCCCTCTCAAGCTACCGCATAGATGCGTTGGCCTCGCGACTAAGTCCTCATGCTAAGGACATCTGTCGTGACAAATCCATGACACAAAGTGTTGTAGCACGATCTACAGCTGAAGCGGAATTCGTATCCATGGCTGTCGGGGAAAGGAACACATATGGGATCAGGGGGGTTCCCTTCTATGGTTGGCGGGGAGAGAGATGCACGAAGAGCAGGTCTAGCGGTCAGCGCGAGGGATTTTTACCCAGGTTCAGGCCGCACTGGTGCGTAAAACTCTAGTCCTGCTTGTGTGTATGTTGTTGAGCTTTTGAACTAGCTGCGATGCATGCCCAGTTCCAAAAGTCCTGAATCCTTTCTCAGTACGCCTCGGGCCACCTTTTATATGTCAAAAGGGTTGCCACAGCGGAACACAGGAGGTGGAAAGTATCTACAGTGTATGAGCTTCTCGCTCGGCACCGTAGGACAAACGCATTTAATGCGCTGCCTACGTGCCCTCTTACTTTATCGGGGATGGCAACAGAAGCCGTCTCGTTCGTCACCGCCCCTCCTTGCCTTGACACGCGTCCAGGCTGACGAGGTGTGCAGTGCCATGCTGACTAGCTAGCTACTGTGTTGGCGTGGTGGTAGAGCCTCCATGAAGATCTGCATGCCGCCACGCAGGCGTCTGCCTAGTTGGCAAGCTGGTTGTCGCGCTGGAGTGGTGGTGAGGTGGCAAATCCTTGTCGGGTGCGGGTTTGGCTGTGGCCCCGCAATCGTTCCCCGCAAGGCTTACCGAGGGCTTCGCGGTCGTCCCCGGCAAGGGTCTTGCCGGGGGTCTTCGTCTTCTGGTCCCACGTGGACCCACAGGTTATCAATCTTCACAAAGATCTGCATGCTACTTTGCATGCACCCCCTGAGCCTTGGCCTTGACGTTGTTGATGGTGTCAAAGCTTTTAGCCTCAAGGGTGATGGCCTTGCTGGTGCTTCGCAGGTTGCTCCGGCAAGGAGCTTGCCGGGGCCACGCAAGCCGCCCCGGCAAGGGTGTTGCCGAGGAGTTCCAGCTCGTCTTCTGTTCCTTGTTCTTTGACTTGATTGATGTCTTGATAGTCTTGTGTTTGTCTTCTGCTGCCCTGCCAGGCCCTGCCGCGAGTGTGGCTACGACTGCCCGCGTACAAGTAAGGGGTACAGAAGAGCCCATATTTTTGTACACCGACAATGGCACATGGTGTATGTGAAGTACTATGGCTACGGATCCTGTTGATGGAGCTAGGCCTATTCCAATCAAAACCATTGATGTTGTATTGTGATAATAAGGCGGCCCTCGATATTGCTAACAATCCTGTGCAACATGATCGAACAAAACACATTGATATACATCGTCACTTCATTAAGGAGAAGCTAGATCTCAGAATTATCTGCATGTCGTATGTAAATTCATCAAATCAATTAGCAGATATCCTCACAAAGGGTTCTCCTGATAGATTATTTTCTACCTTCAGTAGCAAGATGGGGCTGTATGATGCATTTGCCCCATCTTGAGGGGGAGTGTCAAGTTATATGTGAATATGTAATTCCTAGAGGACTGAAGTGTAAGAATAATGATATTAAGAGAAGAGGGGCTGCTCGAACAGAGTAGAAGGCCCCAGAGTTTTTCCCCATGTTCTTCCTGTCAAATCCCTAGAACCCAAATCCGAATATCTCCAAATATCAACACATTGTAAACAACCAGTTTCTAGCATTGGTTTCAGTATTAGAGATTAACTTCTCCATACGTGAGCTCCTGATCTACTAGGGACCAAACACAACAAGCAATTGTACACTTGATCAAACTGTGTCGCCATGAGTCTGTCGTCCCGCAAACTGTGCATCAATTCGTATTTGACATATTTATGTGCTAACATAGCACATATGCCCGTGTGTTGCAACGGAAAAGAAAACTCATGTATACTTAAATTTAATGAGAGTTGTATGTGCTAACATAACACCCTGTGCTTAGAAGAAAATATCAGTTTTCCCATTCACAAAAACGACCAGCAGGGACAGTAGCATCTGGATGGTTTATTCAAGAATCTAAAACAACGTGATGCGGTAAAATAGTAACCTAATGTGGTAAATTTAGGCAGTTTTTCTGTAGTGTAAGAATAATGATATTAAGAGAAGAGGGGCTGCTCGAACAGAGTAGAAGGCCCCGGAGTTTTTCCCCATGTTCTTCCTGTCAAATCCCTAGAACCCAAATCCGAATATCTCCAAATATCAACACATTGTAAACAACCAGTTTCTAGCATTGGTTTCAGTATTGGTTTCTAGCATTGGTAAATTTAGGCAGTTTTTCTGTAGTTATGCAATGGTTAATTAGACCCTTAGCCGGCCATATATAGGGTCTCTTGGGCATCATGATTTCCTCCTTTAACAATCCCACCAATGGCCATCATTTCCTCCTTTAACTTATGCATGCATGTCTCATGCAACTCGTCTAATTATCTCATGCATGTCTCTTTCGTATCAAGCCAAGCCTTTCTTATATCTAATCCCTCGTTATTTCTTTTTGTGACGTCATTGGAAATCCTTTACTGAGTCTTAAGCCGGATTATTGATGCCCCAGAAAACTGGAATATGTATATAAATTAGAGCGATTTGGTGTTAAATAGCGAGGCGGGACTATTTAAAAGACGAACTAACCCATACTTCTCAGTGCAACGTGACCAATTCAGTTGGACGTGATCTGGAATTGCTACATTGTAGGTCCGGAGTGACAGCTCCTAGTCGGCGCCTTAAGCGCCGGCTTTTTTTTTTTTTTTGAGGAGGAAGCGCCGGCTAGGAGAACTGGCGCCCACGCGCCCTGCGGGTTGGGCCGGCCCACGAAACGCGTAACAGTAAACTAGCACGAAAAAAAAACCCCAAAAAAGGTTGCAACTATGGGGATTCGAATTCACAAAGTCAGCTTCGCCTTCAACGATCGCTAACCAGTCGAGCTACGAGCCTTGAGTTACAGCATGAAAGACGAAATAACATGGTTGCAGCGCTATTTGTTGCACATAACCATGCACGGTATCGCGTCAATTTTTTGGAAAACAATTGTGATTAGAAAACGTTCGTGGATTTCGAAAAAAGTTTATCATTTCTGAAGAAAAGTTCATAAACTGGAAAAAAGTTCATTGATTTTCGAAAAGTGTTCATTAGATTTGAAAAAAGTTCACCGAATTCGAAAAAAAGTTCACCCTGTTCGAAAAAAGTTCATTGAATTTGAAAAGAAGTTCATCGAATTCAGGAAAAGTTCATAGAATTCTAAAAAAGTTCGTCGAATTCGGAAAAAAAGTTCACCCGTTCAAAAAACGTTCACCTAATTTGGAAAAAGTTCATCGAAATTGATAAGAAAGTTCACCAAATTTGATAAAAAAATTCAACGATTTTAAATAAGAAGTTCGCCGAACCTAGGAAGAAGAAAAATAAAAAAAGGAAAAAGAAAATAGAAAAATCAAAACAGAAAAATACAAACAGAAGAAACAAAGAAGGAAGAAGAGAGATAAAAATATGAAAGATAGCAGGTACTCCCTTCGTTCGGAATTACTTGTCGCAGAGATGGATGTATCAAGATGTATTTTAGTTCTAGATACATCCATTTCCGAGACAAGTAATTCCGAACGGAGGGAGTAGTTGGGATGGCGCGGTGGTTACTGCATCTTGCTATTAAGCAGGACGTCTGCGGTTAGACTGCTAGTACAGCTGATTTTTTTGAGGTGTGATTAGCACAGCGGAAAAAAGCTAAATGGACTGGCCCAGCGGAGCAGGGGGGTGTGCGCCCATTTGCAGGCGCAATCCAGCGTCCGGAGTTCAATTCCAGATGAAAGCTTTTTTAGCGTGGTTTTTATATACGGGCTAGCATAAGGTGGGCCGGCTTCAATGGGACAGAGCCTGGACCGTGATTTTTTAGCATGGTTTTTATAAACGGGCTAGCATCAGGTGGGCTGGCTTCAACGTGGGTTGTGTGTGACGAAAGGGCGTGAATGGACTGGATTTGACGGGAGCTCCTAGTCAGCGCTGCAGGCGCCCGTTAACGACCTGGCGCCTGCAGCGTCGCTGGAATGGGCCGGCCCAACGCGCGCATGTACTCGTTCGCTGTTAAAGTGAAAAAGCAATAAAAAGTGAAGACGGCTGGGGATTCGAACTGAGGACCGGATTGTTGCGACTGCACCTCACCAACCACTAGACCAAACTAACTTTGCTGTCTACTACAAGAAAACAGAGCTAGTTAACCGTTTCGTGCAGTAAAACATTAATATATACTCAATATAAATTATCTCAAAAAAGAAAACATGAATTCAAAAAAAATCATCAAATTTTAAGAAAAGTTTCATAAAAATGAAAAAGGTTCATTGATTTTCAAAAAAAGTTCATTGAATTCAAAGAAAGTTCATCGGATTCGAAAAAAGTTCATCGAATTCAAAAAAAGTTCATCAGATTCGAAAAAAGTTCATCGATTTTGAAAAAAGTTCATCGAAATCAAAAAGTTCATCGGTTTTGAAAAAAGTTCATCGAATTTGAAAAAAGTTTATCGAATTTGAAAAAAAGTTCATCAAATTTTGAAAAAAGTCCATCAGGTTTGAAAAAAGTTCATCAATTTTTGAAAAAAAGTTCATCGATTTTGAAAACAGTTCATCAGATTCAAAAAAGTTCATCAGATTCAAAAAAGTTCATCGGATTTGAATAAAAGTTTATCAAATTTGAAAAAACGTTCACAAATCTGAAAAAAGTTCATCAATTTGAAAAAAAAAGTTCATTGAACTCGGAAGCAAATGGAACGAATAAATAACGTATAGATTAGAATGTTAGCACAGCTGCGCTTGTTGGCGGGTTGGTTAGAACAGACAACCTTCGATTGGGAGTTCGCAGGTTCGAATCCATCTTATAGCTCTCTTTTTTTGCCTTTTAACAGAAAAGATTGGAAAGCAAAACGGGCCGAGCCCAAGTAGCCGCGCCCTTCAGGCGCCCGTTTGCTCGCGGGCGCATGAGCGCCGAATAGGATCTGCCGGATTTGACGTGCAAAACAACTCGTGAGTACGTGTCCCTGAATTAGTACCACCTCACTTATATATTATAAATTAAATATAACTAGCAAAAAGGCTCATGCGTTGCAATGGGAAAAAAAATAGCACACCCTCTTAATTTACAAAAATAGTCTATAATCTGAGAATTTGTAGCTACGGCCCTGACCTATAGCTCTCTTTTTTTGCCTTTTAACAGAAAAGATTGGAAAGCAAAACGGGCCGAGCCCACGTAGCCGCGCCCTTCAGGCGCCCGTTTGCTCGCGGGCGCATGAGCGCCGAATAGGATCTGCCGAATTTGACGTGCAAAACAACTCGTGAGTACGTGTCCCTGAATTAGTACCACCTCACTTATATATTATAAATTAAATATAACTAGCAAAAAGGCTCATGCGTTGCAACGGAAAAAAAATAGCACACCCTCTTAATTTACAAAAATAGTCTATAATCTGAGAATTTGTAGCTACGGCCCTGACCTATAAAAGTGCAGTTTAAGATTCTATAGACGTTCTATTTCAACACGGCTTGCATGTAGATTTAATCCATACAAAGAAACGGGTAAGTGATCATGCATTTATTCATGTCTTGTTCGGAATTGGGTGTTGTTACAGGTGAGTAAATAAAAACGACAAAAGCAAACAATGACAAATTAGCACACTACGGAGACATGTGTGCATCAATGGCAGTTTTCAGTTTAAGAATCACCAATTTAGGATAACTTTTGAACACTTTTCATATGCATATTTCTTAAATACACGAAGAGTTCTTAAAAAGGTTGCTAAAAAGATATAGGATTTTTAATCATAAAAAGAGTTTTTTTTTGTCTGGAAAAGAATATTTTTGTATGGCCTCCTATGGACGCATGTACTTGCGCCCATATTTCATCACTATTTCTTGCCATGCATGTCATAGGTATTGGACACTGAAAGAACATGCGGTGCCCCCATGTTTGGTTTTGGTAATTGATGACAATCTCTATGGACTAATGGTTGTCTTGAGTTGTATTTGAAGGATTTGTCCATAGGCTTTTCTTGAAGTCCATGTGTTGGTTTCAAGGAGTTTTTGAGTTGACCAAGGTGCTATTAAGGAATTATCCAAAGATTGGTCATGCGAGTGTTGAGCTTATTGCAAGCATGTCTTGAAGAAGAAGGTTGTGTGTTCATTCATGTTTACCTTCAAGACATCATCCAAATGAAGAGAGTTGCAAAGATTCAAGGTTGATCAAGACTAAGTCAAGAGTGAATCAAGTTGATCAACTCACAAAGCATAGAAGATGTACCGAGAGGGATCAAGTGATCCCATGGTATGGTAAGCATTGTTTATTACACCTTATGTACTAACCCATGGTCTATGTGAGAGTTGTATGTGGGGTTAGGTACGTATCCATGGGCTTGCGTCAAGAGGAAGATATCATACAACCCATGGAAAGGATGACATCAAGTGGTGATCGTCATCAAGATTGTCGTGTGCAAGTTCAAGTGGAGCATCACGAAGAGATCAAGTGCTTGAATCTTGCCATCCATTGTGGTGTCAATGGACTTGTGAAGATGTGCCGAAGAGTGGCTCACCCATAGTGAACTATGGGGGAGCAATCATCTAGTCTTCATCGAGCCAACGCAATCAAGAAAGGTGGTCCAACTTGAGGGGGTCAAGATCGTCTTCATCTAGCTCAAGTGGACCATGTGCAAGGCAAAGGTTTTCCCTTGATAGGTTTTCTATTTTACCGGTCTTGTGGTGGTAATTGGGAGACCGAGTTATAGGATTGTTTGTCGTACTATCAAGGGGGGCTCTCAAGTTGGTAGCTTGATCGTATCGTTAGTAGAGAGCTCAAACCATTGCATTCTTGCATCATGTTTCTTGGTTCTTGTTTGGTTATCTTTGTGAGTCTTAGAGCTTATGGTCATCTTGATGACAAGCTTGAGTTCATCAAAAATGGAGTTCGCATGCGTCTTCTATGATGTTTTCGGTGTTGGAGGTTTTACCGGTCTTATCCGATGAAGGATTCTCACCATTTTCTTATGGGACTCTTCTCATTTGCTTATTCTTGATATTTCTATCAATATTGTGTTAGCCCATGTCGTTAGCTTTCCAACAAACTTGGTTTCGTTGAATTCGGAGTCCGTTTGCAAAAGTTGTGGTTGTTTTGGTAAAGGCTGCAGTGGTACTACCGCTACTAGAGCGGATGTAATTTTTTACTACCGCTCCAGAGCGATACTACCGCTGCTCCTGAGCGGTAGTACCGCTCCAGAGCAGTACTACCGTGGCTCCTAAGCGGTAGTACCGCCCCGGACCAAAATCTCGTGTTTTCTCTCTCGTTTGGGCTGTTTTGGCCGTGCTAAGCGGTAGTACCGCTCCTCCAAGCGGTAGTATCGCTTGTGCACGACCTGAGCACATAACGGTTGGATTCGGGAGGTCCTATAAAAGGGGATCTTCTTCCCCAATGAACCCAATCCTTTGAGCTCGTGTTCTTTCCCCATTGTTGACCTTCTTCGAGCTTGCTAACTCTCAATCCCTCCATGGATTCTTGCTAGTTCTTGAGGGGAAAGAGAGAGGATATCTAGATCCACGTTTCCACCAATCACTTTCTCCTCTAAGTGAGGGGAACCCCTTGGATCTAGATCTTGGAGTTCTTCATGTTCTTCTTTCGTTCTTCCTCTCATTTTCCTCTCTAGCATTAGTTGCTTTGGTGGGATTTGGGAGAGAAGGACTTGGGCACTCCGTGTGCCCTTGCCATTGCATTTGGTGCATCGGTTTGAGTTCTCCACGGTGATACGTGAAAGTGAAGTTTGAGAAGCTTATTACTCTTGGGTGTTTGGGCACCCTAGAGCTTGTTCCTCTTGGGTGCCTTGGTGCCCTAGACGGTTGGTGGTGTTCGGAGCTCAATCATTGTGGTGTAAAGCTCCGGGCAAGCGTCGGGGTCTCCAATTAGGTTGTGGATATCGCCCCGAGCAATTTGACGGATACCGGTGACCGCCCCCAAGGGTTGCCAAAGTTTACGGGTTCGGTGACCGCCCCCAAGGGTCGCCATTTGTACGGGTTCGGTGACCGCCCTCAAGGGTCCCTTAGTGGAATCACGGCATCTTGCATTGTGTGAGGGCGTGAGGAGATTATGGTGGCCCTAGTGGCTTCTTGGGGAGCATTATGCCTCCACACCGCTCCAAACGGAGATTAGCATCCGCAAGGGTGTGAACTTCGGGATACATCATCGTCTCCGCGTGCCTCGGTTATCTCTTACCCGAGCCCCTTTACTTATGCACTTTACTTTGTGATAGTTAATTGTTCTTTGTCATATATCTTGCTATCACATAGTTGCTTATCTTGCTTAGCATAAGTTGTTGGTGCACATAGGTGAGCCTAGTTGTTGTAGGTTTGTGCTTGACAAATTAACCGCTAGGTTTATTCCGCATTTGTTCAAGCCTAAACCGTAATTATTTTAAAGCGCCTATTCACCCCCCCCCTCTAGGCGACATCCTCGTTCTTTCAATTGGTATCAGAGCCACGTCTCTCTTTGTTAGGCTTAACCGCCTAGAGAGTAAAGATGTCTACTAGGGGATTAGGATTCTCTGACACTCTTAGTTTCGATGGCACAAATTTTGATGTTTGGGTAATTCGCATGCTTAATCTCTTTAGGGTCATGGACCCAAATTTAGAGCGAATTGTAGATATGGGTTTTTCTCCTCCAAAGGATCCCCAAAGATTATCTTTAGAGGATGAGAAAAACTCTTATCTCAATGCTCAAGCTTCTAATGTGTTTTTCGATGCTTTGAGCAATGTAGTTATATTTCAACTCATGCCGTTCCGAGATGCTCATGAGTTGTGGACGAAGCTTCAAGATAAATATGGTGTGTCCAAGATTTGTGGGGATGATTGTTCTCCCTCCACCTCCGGTCGTATAGTCTTCTCAACTTCTTCTACTTCACCTACATGTGGTTTGCCACAAGGTAATGGCATGGTGAGTAGTGTTGGTCATTGCAATGATGATAGTATGCTTATTGTGGATGATCCTTCATCACTATATTATTGCAATGCTACTTCTTTGGGCTTTAACACTTCGAGCACTCCAAATGTTTCACATGCTTGTGTTGATAGTCCTTGCATATCATGTAGAAATTGCTTGACTAAATCTCATGATGATATGCTTGCTATGTCTTGTTGCCATGATAAAAATGCATCTATTTCCTCGAATTGTTGTGCTAACAATGTAGTGGAAACCGAACACTCCATGGAACAAGATGTGGTGTTTAATGGTGCCTCAAGGGATCCTACATCATCATCTATTGCTTTTTGCCTTATGGCTAAGGCGTCAAAGGTATCTCCTACTTTGTACCCCAATATGTCTCTTGATGATGATGTTGATGCTAATGATGATGAGGATAATGATGAAGAGAATGATAATGTTGCCTCCTTAAAAACTAAGGGGGAAATGATTTTTAAAGCTCTTCATAAAAATAAAATTGCTCGTTCCAACTTCATAGAAATAATGTCCATTGCCATTGATGGCAAGAAATACATTGAGGAGTTGGAATCTTATCTAGAGGAGCATGAATCCACCATTGATAAAATGGAAGGTCATGGGCGTGATTACGCTAATGAGATTGCGGACCTCTCTCAAGCTCTTGAACTTGAACAAACCACCAGGGAATCTCTTGAGGAGACTTTTGCTCTAGAATTGTCTAGAGTGAAGGAATATACTGATAGAGCTCTTAAAGTGGCCAATGTTTTTGAAACTAAAAATGCTAAGCTTGAAGTTGCTCATGCTAGACTCCTTGAGGATTTTGAGCACCTCGAAAATGGCTCAAGGGTCATCAAGGGTGAGCTCATCAAACTCACCGAGTCTCATGCTCAACTTGAAGCTTCTTATTTAAAAGAGCTTGCCAAGTTGCCTTCTCCTCTTGTTGTTAATGATGATGCTTGTGCTACTAATTCTATTACTTGTGAAGCATCCATTTTGAAGGAGAATGTTGAGCTACAGGCTCAACTTGAGGTGCTATCTTGCAATTATGGGAAATTGGAAGAAAGTCATGAAAAGCTCTCAAGCTCTCATGATGATCTTGTAGTATCCCATAGTGTGCTAAAGATAGCTCATGAGGCCATGATTGCTAAGGTAACATCTAGTGAGCCTCATGTGGATACTAGCACTACTTCTAGTCAAAATAGTATATTGCCATGTGCTAGTCCTTGTAATTCATCTACTCACAATGTTGGTACATCTTGTGATGAATTGCTTCCCTTGCTTTGTTTCTCTAACGATGAAGCTTATACTTCCTCTAGTACTTGTGTTGAGACTAACCATGTAGAGGAAATTAAAGAGCTCAAGGCCCAAGTCACTTCTTTGAAGAAAGACTTGGAAAAGTGTCATGAAGGAAAATCCACACTCAACAATATCTTGAGTGTGCAAAAATCCCCCAATGACAAAGGTGGACTTGGATTCAACTCCAATAAGAAGAAGAAGTCCAACATGAACAAAAAGAAGGGCCAAGAACAAGTCAAGAATTCGGCCAAGATTGTTTGCTTCAAGTGCAAAGTAGAAGGGCATCATGTTAGATCTTTCCCATTGAAGAAGAAGGCCATTAGTGTCAAGCAACAAGGGAAGAGGGCACAAGTTCAATCTCATGATCAACATCAAGTTGAAGAAAGGCCTCTTCCCAAGAAGACTCAAGTTAATGCTTCTCAAATTGAGAAATCAAGTGAGAAGAAAATGAAGAGTAAACGTTGCTACTTATGTCGTGAGAAAGGTCATGTCGCTTCTTCATGCACTAGTGGTAACTTATCCAACCCAATTATTATTGATGATATCTATTCTCTTGGTAAGGATAAGGTTGGCAATGTGTTTGCCAAGTTTGTTGGTACTCAAAGTGGTGTCAAGCAAAGAACCATTTGGGTAGCCAAACCTATTGTGACTAACCTCTTAGGACTCAACTTGGTTGGGGACTAACAAGCTCAAACTTGATCAATAGGTGTTGTTGGAGGGCATTGGAGACTTGGCTACATTATGAAGAATTAAGGGGACTTCATCACTCTTATTGTCTCAAGCCAAGTCAATTGAATCATCAAGTTTATATCTTATATCCAATGTGTCTCCTTGCGGTAACTTGTACTTCAATTTTTTACATTGAAAGTTACTTGCCCCTTTGCATGTTTTGGTTTTGTTCCTTGCATGTGTTTGTATATGATGTGTCTCCAAATTACCGTTGTGTATGTTGGTTTGCACATCATGTACTTGTGTGTTGTTCGTTGAGCCTTAGTGCATCTTGTTTATTTTTTAGTTGGCTCTTGTGAGAGATTAATGGAATATCCATTATGGGGGAGTGGTGTGCTTTGTGCACCTCACAATCCTATAAATGTGTGCACATGAGTAATACCATCTAGTAATGATATTTCTAGATTATCTAGTCGCTAGGTGGTATATCTCTCATGGGAAATTCAAATTCTAAAAATTCCATTGATTATCTCGTGTTGGATCCTCTTATTGCCTCTTGTTAAGTTTTCTTCATTGGTATCACATTATGGGGGAGTAATATGCTATGGATATTACTAGCCTAGAAAATGTGTACATTTGAGATGTTGTCACCTAGTGTTGATATTGTAGATTATCTTGTTCCTAGGTGGCATGTTAGCTCTACAAGTTGCAATTTGCTTGTGTGTGGTGTGAAGATGATGTTGGATATCCTTGCTATCTACCACCGGGAATTCTTTCCATCTACTTCTTGTCTTTCGACAATTGGTAGTCATTTATGTGTGGTAGAATTTATTGATCATCTTTACATTGGCTGTTGTTTTACTTGCCTTTTCTCTTGCCAAGGTTTGTGTCAACTCCCGTTGTCTTCCATACCACTTGTGGATCTTGTTTATTTCTTGTTCTTGTCTAGTGTTTTCTAGATATAGTGAAAGCAGTGATCCCACCTTGTGCATTTTGTATTCAAATACAAATCCTATATAATGCACAACTCGTGGGGGAGCTATTCTTTTTCTTCACTCTTCTTGTGATCCTTATCAAGAGTGTTTTGGTGGAAGGCAAGCCATTTCTTTTTGGTACTTTGTGCCATCATGAAACTTTGTTGAGAGCTTGGTATGTTTGGAACCATTCTCTCTTTGGGAGTTTGACATCTTTAATTTAGTGGGTATCAATGGATATCTCATTCCTTGATGTATCTTTAATGATATCTTCCAAGTTATGACTTCTCCATTTGGTATCCTTTTCACTTGGCATTTCTTTGTCTTTTGGTTTCGGGTTTTGAAAGTCTTGAGCATGCATGTTTACTTCATGTATTTCATTTGGCATGCTTTCTTTCTTTGACTCAATATATAGGGGAAACTCCACCTACTCTCAATTTGCATGAGATGTGCATGAAATTCATTTTCATATCTATATGCACATATTTATGTGGAGTTTGTCCTATGTATTGGTGTTTCTAACTATTTGGTCCCGATGAGTTTGGGTACCGTTTAGTTTATGTTGTTCTTCTAGGAACATTTGAAGATGCATTGGATGATTGGCTCACTCACAAGGAAGGTGTTGTCACCATGTGCATATTGGAGTCAAGCTAGGATGATCAATGAACTACTATCTACCTTCAATTGGTATCTACTACATCCTTCCAATGATATCTCGGTAACAAGTATCTATTCATGCTTTCCCTTCTTGTATTCAACCTTGTGTAGGTTGTATCTTGGCATGATATTCATTTCATATCTTGTGATACTTGTTTCCTTTCTCAAAGCATCCCAACAATGATCTCATGTTGCTAGTTGTGATGTCTTTGATGGTTGTGTGGTAGGAATTAGTTTATATACAATAAGACCATATCTAGCCAAGTGCTATGCTTTCAAGCAAATATGTTATTGGTATATTTATGACTTCCTTGTGGATATCTTGTTCCTTCGTGTTGTAACTATTTCGAGTGTACATCCTTCTTTGTAGATATATATCGTCATGATTTCATCTACATAGAACCTTATACACTTGAGAGAAATTACATCTCTAGTTGATATCTTTTCTTTCACGTCCACCTTGTCTTTCTTATGTTATTTCTTTGGTGGCTCCGTGAAAGCTTTTGCCTTGAGTGCGTGTCCTCTATCGTTGCATCTTGTTGCACTCTTGTGTGGTGAAGATTATTTTCCTCTTGCTTATCTTTACGAGGTTTTTGCCATCTTAATTGGTATCCCTCGTCTCGATGAGCCTCCCCTCGTCTATCTTCACCACGGGTTGTCACAAGCATAGGTTCTCTTTTGCTTATTAGTAAGCTTGTGAACCCATTTGCCAGTTGTGTGTGGGAATGATAGGCCTTGCACCGTGTGCCTCATTCTTTCAAGACTATGTTGATGCTTAATGCGCATCCTAATCTTAGTCTTCTCAAGTGCTTCGCCATGACTCACACACATCATTTTGGTTGAGCCTATTCTTAAGTTGCCTCTTTTACATGTTGCTCAACCATGTGCTTGTTGCAAGCGCTAGGCTTTGTTTCCTATATGCTCACTTGCACTGGATGTGAGTTCATTTTGGGGGAGCTATGATCCTATTTTATGCACTTTGTATTCAAATACAAAAATTCTTATGTGTGCACAAATCATGGGGAGCTTCTCTAGTTTCTTTAGAACACTCCTTTGCGCTTTTCATAATATCTTTATTCTTGTGGCATGTAGGATCATTGGTCTAGTTAGTTCAATTGATATCCGTTGATTGCTTGCTTCAATTGGTATCTTCTGGTTGCTTGTGTCTCTCTTTGTTATGTCTTTGTGGCATATCTTTTTGTTGCAATCTTTGGGCATCAATATAGTTTGTCTTCCTCCAAGTATTGGCAGTTGGGTATGTGTATTGCATTCCACTCTCTTGTTGAGAAATACACAATTTATGGAGGACCACAATTTATATTGGCCTTCTTAGATTTTCGCCCATTTTGGCAATCGATGCCAATGGGGGAGAAGTTTCAGAGAGTTTTGTGGAGAAGTTTAGAGAGTTATCTCTTCTTGCTTTGTTTTTGTTCCTTAGCATTTGCATCTCATTCGCATGCATTATTAGTTGTTGCATTGCATGGTGATGCATAATTCCTTATATAAACTTTCTTGAAAGTGATTGTCATCAATTACCAAAATGGGGGAGATTGAAAGAACATGCGGTGCCCCCATGTTTGGTTTTGGTAATTGATGACAATCTCTATGGACTAATGGTTGTCTTGAGTTGTATTTGAAGGATTTGTCCATAGGCTTTTCTTGAAGTCCATGTGTTGGTTTCAAGGAGTTTTTGAGTTGACCAAGGTGCTATTAAGGAATTATCCAAAGATTGGTCATGCGAGTGTTGAGCTTATTGCAAGCATGTCTTGAAGAAGAAGGTTGTGTGTTCATTCATGTTTACCTTCAAGACATCATCCAAATGAAGAGAGTTGCAAAGATTCAAGGTTGATCAAGACTAAGTCAAGAGTGAATCAAGTTGATCAACTCACAAAGCATAGAAGATGTACCAAGAGGGATCAAGTGATCCCATGGTATGGTAAGCATTGTCCATTACACTTTATGTACTAACCCATGATCTATGTGAGAGTTGTATGTGGGGTTAGGTACGTATCCATGGGCTTGCGTCAAGAGGAAGATATCATACAACCCATGGAAAGGATGACATCAAGTGGTGATCGTCATCAAGATTGCCGTGTGCAAGTTCAAGTGGAGCTTCACGAAGAGATCAAGTGCTTGAATCTTGCCATCCATTATGGTGGCAATGGACTTGTGAAGATGTGCCGAAGAGTGGCTCACCCATAGTGAACTATTGGGGAGCAATCATCTAGTCTTCATCGAGCCAACGCAATCAAGAAAGGTGGTCCAACTTGAGGGAGTCAAGATCATCTTCATCTAGCTCAAGTGGACCATGTGCAAGGCAAAGGTTTTCCCTTGATAGATTTTCTATTTTACCGGTCTTGTGGTGGTAGTTGGGAGACCGAGTTATAGGATTGTTTGTCGTACTATCAAAGGGGGCTCTCAAGTTGGTAGCTTGATCGTATCGTTAGTAGAGAGCTCAAACCATTGCATTCTTGCATCATGTTTCTTGGTTCTTGTTTGGTTATCTTTGTGAGTCTTAGAGCTTATGGTCATCTTGATGACAAGCTTGAGTTCATCGTAAACGGAGTTCGCATGCGTCTTCTATGATGTTTTCGGTGTTGGAGGTTTTACCGGTCTTATCCGATGAAGGGTTCTCACCATTTTCTTATGGGACTTTTATCATTTGCTTATTCTTGATATTTCTATCAATATTGTGTTAGCCCATGTCGTTAGCTTTCCAACAAACTTGGTTTCGTTGAATTCGGAGTCCGTTTGCAAAAGTTGTGGCTGTTTTGGTAAAGGCTGCAGCGGTATTACCGCGACTAGAGCGGATGTAATTTTTTACTACCGCTCCAGAGCGATACTACCGCTGCTCCTGAGCGGTAGTACCGCTCCAGAGCAGTACTACTGTGGCTCCTAAGCGGTAGTACCGCCCCGGACCAAAATCTCGTGTTTTCTCTCTCGTTTGGGCTGTTTTGGCCGTGCTAAGCGGTAGTACCGCTCCTTCAAGCGGTAGTACCGCTTGTGCACGACCTGAGCACATAACGGTTGGATTCGGGAGGTCCTATAAAAGGGGGTCTTCTTCCCCAATGAACCCAATCCTTTGAGCTCGTGTTCTTTCCCCATTGTTGACCTTCTTCGAGCTTGCTAACTCTCAATCCCTCCATGGATTCTTGCTAGTTCTTGAGGGGAAAGAGAGAGGAGATCTAGATTCACGTTTCCACCAATCACTTTCTCCTCTAAGTGAGGGGAACCCCTTAGATCTAGATCTTGGAGTTCTTCGTGTTCTTCTTTCGTTCTTCCTCTCATTTTCCTCCCTAGCATTAGTTGCTTTGGTGGGATTTGGGAGAGAAGGACTTGGGCACTCTGTGTGTCCTTGCCATTGCATTTGGTGCATCGGTTTGAGTTCTCCACGGTGATACGTGAAAGTGAAGTTTGAGAAGCTTATTACTCTTGGGTGTTTGGGCACCCTAGAGCTTGTTCCTGTTGGGTGCCTTGATGCCCTAGATGGTTGGTGGTGTTCGGAGCTCAATCATTATGGTGTAAAGCTCCGGGCAAGCGTCGGGGTCTCCAATTAGGTTGTGGAGATCGCCCCGAGCAATTTGACGGGTACCGGTGACCGCCCCCAAGGGTTGCCAAAGTGTACGGGTTCGGTGACCGTCCCCAAGGGTCGCCATTTGTACGGGTTCGATGACCGCCCTCAAGGGTCCCTTAGTGGAATCACGACATCTTGCATTGTGCGAGGGCGTGAGGAGATTACGGTGGCCCTAGTGGCTTCTTGGGGAGCATTGTGCCTCCACACCGCTCCAAACGGAGATTAGCATCCGCAAGGGTGTGAACTTCGGGATACATCGTCGTCTCCGCGTGCCTCGGTTATCTCTTACCCGAGCCCCTTTACTTATGCACTTTACTTTGTGATAGTCATATTGTTCTTTGTCATATATCTTGCTATCACATAGTTGCTTATCTTGCTTAGCATAAGTTGTTGGTGCACATAGGTGAGCCTAGTTGTTGTAGGTTTTGTGCTTGACAAATTAACCGCTAGGTTTATTCCGCATTTGTTCAAGCCTAAACCGTAATTATTTTAAAGCGCCTATTCACCCCCCCCTCTAGGCGACATCCTCGTTCTTTCAGACACTGTTTCATCATTATTTATATCTTATCAAACTTGCCTTTTATTTTATGTTTTGTTATGCATGCCTCCTTTTTACTTTTTTTTCATGCATTTCCTCTTTTTTTTCTTATATATAGGTGAATAGCGCAACATCTCATCTTTATCGGATCTCCTTTGCATTTTCTATTTTATTTCTTTTATAGCGAACATCCCATCTTTATTGGGTCATTCTTTTATTTATTGTCATGCATGTCCTTATTTATTGGGTGTCTCTAGCAAATTTATCTTCAATTTCATGTCCAATCTTAATTTTTGCTAAGGTGTTCATCCTCAATCTGAATCAGTACCGGTATAAAAAAAAGATAGATAATGCATTGTTGATTAACATTGTAGCCTAGGTAGTATTTTTAAAATTGTTAAGAGGTAAAATAATATCATATTCAGATTGTACATATTTTTCTAAAAAATTCCATATATAACATGTTAGATTTGGAGTTACGATTTACAAAATATGAGTATTTTTAAAAACATTTAATATGTACTACATGTTTAATCTTAGAAACATTAGGGGGTTTTCTATAAAATAACAAAACGGACTAAGAATACGGACTGGGATCCAGTGACTTGCCTCTAGCAAGTCACGTTGTAACTGGCCCCCTCTCATCCACCGTTGAAACAACATCCAAGGGGCAACATCCATCCAAAGCAAAAAAAGGCAACATCCATCCAAAGCAACCCATCCAGCACAGAATCGTGGCGGGGAAAAGGACGGCTTGGCGCGAGCTTCCCTGCTCTCGCGCGAGGAGGCGGCTCCGAGCAGCCAAGCGCCATCGCCGCGGAGGGTAGCAGCGCCGCGCAGCCGTGAGTACCAGGGAGGAGCGCCCCGGCGGACTGGAGATCTGCTGCTGCGAAGCGCCGCGACGGGCCAGGGAGGAGCGCCGCCGCAGATTGAGGAGGGCCGCCGCCCGGACCGAGCTCCTCACGCCACCGCAGATCGAGGAGGACCGCCGCCCCGACCGAGCTCCTTCCTCACGCCGCCCGCCTCTCCCTGACTCAGGCGCGCTAGCCCCCAGGTGAGTGAGGCCACCCTACCCCAATCCCATCTCCTCCCACCGGCAATCCCCATACCCTCGTCGCCGATTGGCTGCGTGGTTCTTGTTGGAGCGTGGCTTGAATTCTAGTGATGCTTGTACTCTGGATGCTTTTGAATTTCAGTGATGCTTGTACTCTGTATACTTTTGAATTTCAGTGACAAGTAGCATGGAAATTAACCTGTACTGATAATGCTAAGAATTGACCTGTACTGGTTCTTGTAACATACTGTATATACAGATAGTGGATTTGATTGGATAGGATTGACTGATAATGCTAATAGTTTGAGCTTGTTGTCTCTTAAGTTATCTGAACAAAAGTGTATTGTGAAAGCATGGAAATCTTGTTTGATGCTTCTCTGCACTGCTTGTCATGCATTTTAATTGTACTGATGGGAGCATAACAGCCAAACTCGATATGTGTTCTGATGGAAGCATGCATTTAAATTTAGAGAGGTTCCAATGCATAACAACCAAACTCTATATCTGTCCACTACTAATTATACATGTCTTTCTGAATTTTGGCAGAATTTGGGTGTTATGTTTTTGTGAAAGTGTTGTGCAATGGCAGAAATTAACAAGAGGATACCTCAAGTTGGTATGAGATTTAGAGATTCAGATGAGGCTTGGGTGTTTTGGGTAGAATATGGAGGTGATATAGGTTTTGATGTGAGGAAAAGATGCACCAACTTAAGCAAGTTTGATGGAAAGGCGACGTCACGCAGATTTGTTTGTTCCAATGAGGGCATTAGAAGGAAAGGGCGACGAGAAAGATGAAGTGGAAGAGAGAGATGAAGTTCTTATCTCTGCTCATGTTTATGCAATGGAAGGATATATGAAAAATGATATGAAAGACTGTTGTTTTTATTAACTGACAGTAAAATTGTTGCTTATATCAGTACTAAAACTGTTGTTGTTTGTTAACTGAAAAACTGCTATTTATTTTAGTACTAAAACTGACTAAAAACCTGATGCTTATCTCAGTCTGTTTGTGAACACTGAAAAACTGCTGCTGTTTGAACCTACTCTTTAGCTTATAACTATATTTCAGTAGTAAAAAGAGCTTCCACACTGCTATTTGTTTACTGGAAAACTGTTTGTTAACTGACTGAAAACATGCTGAATAACTGAACTGTATTTAGGCTGTACTGGATGGATGCCTCGTTCACAAGTGTGAGAGCCCTTTTTGCTTTGGATGGATGTTGCCCCTTGGATGTTGTTTCAACGGTGGATGAGAGGGGGCAAGTTACCACGTGACTTGCTAGAGGCAAGTCACTGGATCTCAGTCCTAAGAATACCTATCTACCATTCTTAAGAAGTTGCTCCCCACTTCTCCCTATTCTCTTACTATGCACATTGTTCACGTCAGTCTATTCCTACGCGGTCACGGCGGTGGAAAAAGAACCTGTTTTTTTCCTTCTTCACCCGTAGCCGCTCACCCCCCATCATATCCCGCACGACCGCCGGCCCTCCGGCAGTATTGGATCCCACGCTGGAGTGCCGCCCATCCCCAACCCTTCCTCCTTTCCTCGAATCTGCTCCTCCCCATGCTGCGCCCACGGCACCCACGCCTCCACCGCCTCCTCCGCCAGACCAAATCCAGCCGCCACCTCCAGGGCAGCGCCGGTGCTCACCACGCCATGCCCCCCCTTGCTTGCACGCGCCGCTTCTCACCGCGCCATGGCCGCCCCCTCGCTTGCTTGCGCCTATACACCACCGTGCTCCTCCCCACGCAGCTCCCACGGCGCCTCCACCACCTCCTCCTCCGCCGGACCGAATCCTACCGCCTCCTCCAGCCCAGCACTGGTGCTCACCGCGCCATGGCCGCCCCCTTGCTTGCACGCGTCGCTGCTCACCGCGCTATGGCAGCCCCCCTCGCTTGCTCGCGCCGCCTATCCACCACCATGCGCTGCCTGCTATCCGGCGTCTATTTCGGCCGGCCGGCGGCCACCGGTACGACGTCTCCTGGGCGCTGGGACGCAACAATGCTTCAAAAGCTGAAAGTCATGTGCTCCTGTTCTTCAGTATTTTGACTATTTTTTGTTTCCTTTCCTCACATCAATCGTACACAGCCCACTGCTTCAACCTCTGTGCAACGCCCAATGCTCCAATGGCCCACATTGTTTAATCTTCATTGCCATCACCGCAAAAAAAAAATGCTTCTCCTAAAACAGAAACAAAAAACCCTCCTGCTGCAGGTAATTGACGGTTGACGCTTGACGCTCCACTTTCTCTCCCCTTGATTTCCACAAGAAACTGATGGATTCCCTTTTAAAGCCGATGCCTCGCCCCCCATCATCCTCCAGTTGACACCAACCGCACTCATACTGCTGCCGCTGGTAAGCAACCCCCTCCCTCTTGGGCATTCCCTATGCCATATTGCTGACCGAATCATGAATTTGGCCTTCCTCAGGTGTTGGACGACTTGGATGCCCAGTCAGTCATCTTGATTGTTCCTCCCTCGCTGCATACACAGTCACCTCAGGTTTACGACTCCTGTTGGTACATAATGTTCCCATCCATAGCCAATTCTGAAATTCTATATCTTTGGTTTCTTTGGTTAATGTGTAGATTTAATTTTGCTTGATTGAATACATAGCCTTCAATTTTAGTCCTGTATCTATTCTGGATTTTGCTTGATGTGTCAATTAGTTTGCTTTATTGAATACATAGCCTTGCATTTTAATTCTTTGCCTATTCCAAATCTGAGTTTAATTTCACTTGACGGAATATGTAGCTTTCCATTTCAATTCTTCAGGTTTCTTCTCGGCTACCTTGGGATCAACCCTCCATTTTCTTATTGAAGGTTACTTCCCCCACAAGCTCCAGTCTGAAGGTCTACACATGCCTCGCTTCAGATTGTGGGAAAATTAATATTCAGTTTCTGACTATATCCGTTTGTGGGAAGATTACTATACAGTTTGTGACTGTATGCAAATTCATATTTCAGTTTATGAGCGTTTGTGAGAAGATTACTATTCAGTTTGTGACTATATGCAAATTTATGTTTCAGTTTCTGAGCGTTTGTGGGGAGATTCCTATTCAGTTTTTGACTATATGCAAATTTAGATTTTAGAATGGAACATTTTTCTTATGTATATTTTCTTACTGAAGGTTACTTCCCACACGCGCTCCAATCTGAAGGTATATGCAGATTTACATGTTTTACTGCAAATCATGATGACTCACTTTTGTTGTTGAATCCAGAATAGTTCCTCTACACTCCCCTCTATCTAATTGTTCCATGTAGATTTTAGGTAAAGAGCATATATTGTGGATGAATAAATAGATTATTCTCAACTTTCTTTTATATGGTTGATGTCAGTTCCCCAAAACTGAATACTGTTAAAGAAATTATGAGCTTTTTTGGCTTGACAGACATTATGAACACTATAGACTCTTAAGAGAAGGATTTATCTTTGTTTAACATTCTCATGCTACTATAGCCACGTTGAAGAGTTTCCTGGTGTCACATCTGACTCGAAATATCACAAATATAAGTGTGTAATGACTATCTAGGTACACTATAAATCCGGAAAAAACATCAATTAAGCTCTATCGTTTGATCTAATTTTTCCTGATACATTGTGTTTGTGCAGAACCCGATTTTATAGCACATGCTCATATGTGCTTCCATCAGGCTGCGTTTTGTGGGGTCGATGCCTCCCCGATCGAGGTCCATGCTTCAAGGTACAGCCTCCGCGTCCTCTCTCATAGCGATCTCAACGGAGCAAACCATTCGTGGCCTTCCTCAATTGCTATTTTTTCTATCTCAGTTACATTCGCTCATAATTGCTACCTCGCCTTCAAATATACTGGTTCTCAGTTATGGTTGACCCTTTTGTGCAACAAATTATATTGGATTCCTTGCAGTAATCACAGGTAGACCGCATAAACATGTGTACATACGTCAGTTTATTTAGTTATACTTTAAATTCTAATGGCCCCTTATTATTATTTTTTCAATCTCAATCTTGTAGTGGCTGGTGGATAAAGCAACCTCGCGAGATCCCAGTCCATGGTGATGTTGGGGTCTCGCTTCATCTTCATCTTATGCACCACACAGCTGGCTCTTCGGTTATTATTGTTAGAGTTATGTCGAATATTATTGTACAAGTTAGGTTACAATTGTCGTGTCCAAGTAGGACACTTGTATCCTAGACCTCTCATATATAGCGGGGGTAGACACACGATGTAACCTATGCCAACATAATAGCACGGGCACGCAGGGGAGCCGGCGGGGTGTGCCGGCGCCCGGGCGGCCGGGGTGCGGTATTGTGACGGTGTCATGGGGAGGAGCGCCCGTAGTTATATGCCCCGGGGATGTAGCCATATCGGTGAACCTCGTTAACAAATCTCGGTGTCGTGCTTGTGCGATTGCTTGGTCCTTGGTAGATCGACGGAGTGCCTCAGATTTATTCTAACAAGTGATATCATGAGCAAGGTTCGAGGAGGCGGTGGAGTTGATCCATAGGAAGGCGAGGAGGAATCGTCAAGAAAATCGTGAAACGAAGGGCTGTCTCGATGAAGGTCGGAGAGAATAGCGATGGTTTTGTTCTGCTAATCTATCAGGGAGGACTCGATGTTCGGCAACGGAAGACCGTGCGTGACAGATTGGAAAGCAGATTTGTGGGCTTCGTTAATCTTCGGGAAGCGATCGAGAATCGGTGACTTGGCGACGTGGTTCGGCTGGATGGGATAGCCGTGTCCTGGAAGCAATCGGTAGAAGCGTTCGGGAATCCGCGAGTTGGTGCAAGCGGCGGCGGTGGAACGTGCAGAAGCGGGAGACAGATTGAATCGGGCAAGCGACGGCGGTGGCCGAACAACAACGCAGGACTTGGTGGTTCAGGCGTAAGCGGTATGGAAACCGATCGTTGGTTGGTAGCCCTGTTCACGGGCCCAGAGCCAGCGCTGGAGGAAGCCCATGCGGCTGGTGCGCCGGTGTCCAGAGTCAGCGCTGCAACGGACCCACGGGCTGGACACGCAAGGCCCATCTAGGGCGTTAGAGGTCATAAAACTGGATTCGCTGCTGCATGTGTTCGGGCAAGCCAAGGCGTAGGCTGGTGTCTGTTTTTTGCTGCTGGTGGTGGCCAACTGGCCGGAAGAACGTGCGAGTACGTATGAGATTTGTTACAGACAAAAAGGAGATGCAACATGATTAAAGAAAAGGAGTGTTTGGGAGTTATGGAGATATGCTTGGTATAACCATGGAGACAACCAGGAAATCCAGTTTTCTTTTTTGGATGTGTTGCAAAATTGCTCACAGGATTTTACCAGGAGGTTGGCAGGTTGGTGGTGTGCGTATAAGGCTCGGAGGAGTCTGAAGCGTGTCGTAACAGGATCATGCAAACACAGGGAGTCAAGGCAATGCACAGTTGTGTAACGTGGACACGACGCAGGGTGGAGCATGGTTGTAGTCGGATATTTTCGGCTAGGTCGGACTGAACTGTCTGACGGATCGACGGGGATGTCAGTCCAAGCAGAAGATGGCGGTGATTTCATCGACGATGACACAGGAGCGTGATGCTGATGGTGGCCGACTTCTGGGGCGTGGAAACACGTGGTGCAGGCCTGAGGGCTTGTGCGGCTTCGACAGACTATGGCGCGGGGTTGATTCAAGACGGTGCACATGAGAGCTTGGAGTCGACAGGGCGCGGGAGGGTGGTACGTACAACCACCATAGAGTCACGTTGAAGGTGGAGTAGGAGTCTGATGGATGACTTCACTCTGTGCTGATGGAGGGGCTACGGCGTAAATGCATGGAGAGTCGAAGCCTATTTCAGCGGGATAGCGAGAGACACGTGGATTGGACTGGGGGCCAGTGGTCTGATGGAGGCGTGATACTCGGCATCGGTCGGTGATGATCGGTGGTTCTCTGCAGTGGGGGTTGAGGCAGTGTGGGCTAGCTACCCGGGAGACTCGACCAGGACAGCAAAGGCTCGACGCGGTGATAGTGGCGAGGCGTGCGGTAAGCACGGGACACAGCGACAGGCCAATGCACTGGTGGTCAGACATTTGGTCAAATAAATTGTGCAGGGGTGCTGAAGCAGTGTTGACGAGTACCGGATTCAAGTTGGTGACTGGGTCTATCGGTGCTAGTTGATGGACAGGAGTTGACCATGGAGAATCTGAGAAAGTGGCGAAAAGTCTGGATTTGTCAAAACAGAGAAAGTACATGGCCGTATATTCTGTGGTGCTCGATGCACATGGCAAAGTGTGGATGACAAGACAAAAGGAGGCGGAGTGCTATAGCTGTGGGACATGCAAGAGACTATCCGAAAAAGGCGTGAAACAATTGTGAATTTGACTCAGGGTGACACAGGGCGACGGTGAAATTCCTTCATGTTTCAGACAGACGGTCAAGAAAGAGCGGTGATGTTGAGTTCAGGTAACTCTCACATGTGGCATCCAATATGTGAGTTGCTCATTTTTCACGCAGACAGTGGTCGGTGTGTGATGGTGTTGAACGGATTCTCCGGAAGTTGGGAGCACAAAGTAGAGTATTGAGGAACTTAATTTTGCTCAAGTGTTGACTGTGAAGAAGACGAGAAGGGCCTATAGTTGCAGGTGGAGTCACATGGAGTCTGGGAGTAATAGCGGTGCTCATGGCGTATCTCAAGTCCAATGTACATGGAGGTTCGACGCACGGACGAATTTAAGGTGACGGAGAATATTCGTCAAGGTGGAGTTTGTTAGAGTTATGTCGAATATTATTGTACAAGTTAGGTTACAATTGGACTTGGAGTCGTATGGTGTGTAGATAGGATATGGAGTCGTGTCCAAGTAGGACACTTGTATCCTAGACCTCTCATATATAGCGGGGGTAGACACGCGATGTAACCTATGCCAACATAATAGCACGGGCACGCGGGGGAGCCGGCGGCGTGTGCCGGCGCCCGGGCGGCCGGGGTGCGGTATTGTGACGGTGTCATGGGGAGGAGCGCCCGTAGTCATGCCCCGGGGATGTAGCCATATCGGTGAACCTCGTTAACAAATCTCGGTCTCGTGCTTGTGCGATTGCTTGGTCCTTGGTAGATCAACGGAGTGCCTTGGATTTATTCTAACAATTATGATGTTTTGTGCTTCTCCTTCTTGCTGTCAGCTTGCAGCCTAAGCTTTACATAGCACACAAGTATGCATAGCTGTGCATCAGAGAAGGCAAACGAAAAAATTTAACTCAGAGGTGCCTAGGTATACTATCGGGAACGACAGCCTAAAAGAAATAGCAGTACACTGCACAAAATTGTTTCGGTGAGAAGACGTAGTGAGTCTCATGATTTATAAGTGACTTTTTGTTTTATAGAAAATCAGATGAGTGAACTCACATTCTGTCTTCCAATGCAAGCTATGTTTTTTATGGAACACACGACAATTGTTGGTATGTTATTTTAGGTTTTGCAAAGGGATGAGACGTCTCAATTGTCTTTACTTTATGTTCTTTTTCCCGATCACCTTGATGATAAGCCTTTAAGGTAAGGAATTAAAGGAAAATTTCACATCCAACATTATTCGGCTTTTCATCATGTTTTCTCTAGATGCTTTAAATAATATTTCTTTCAAACAAAATTCTTTGACACAGTCATATACTATGTGTTTGTAAAATTTCATGTTTTTAAACCTCAAATATGTATCGACAATTCCCGCAGCAACGCGCGGGGTATCATCTAGTTTCTTTTATTAGTAGGTATAGAAATCACTTAAGCGGGACGAAACCAAGAATATCACCTTGTAGGTATAGAAGTAGGTATAGGTATAGATATAGATATAGACTAACACAAATGCCCGTGCGTTACAACAGGAGAAAATACCAGTTCATATGAATCAAAGAACGGTCACCTATGACAAAAAAGATGAATTATTTGAGAATTGTAATGTGAGCTCTGGACATGGGTGGGTATTGTATCAGGTAAATTAACTTTGAGTGGACAACATTAACTTTAGATTATTAATTATGCCAATGAGCTGGCAAATTGATTTCTAAGGAAAAAACATTGAGATGACATGAGATCGGGGCAAATGTGCTACAAACTCGACCCAACCGGATGTAGCTGAGTTTGTCGTATCACCTCCCCTTCATCCTCGCACCCAATGACTTCAATGCAACGTTGTGAATACCACCGGCTTCTATATAGAGATACTAAGCTCCCTCGAATTGAAGCGTTTTGGTGCTTCGAGGGTTGTGGGGTCACTAGGGCCCCACATGTAAATGTGTTATTTCGTTCTATTTCTTCTTCTTTCTTATTTTTTATTTTTTCATGTTTTAATTCATAAGCACTTAATAAGATTTGTGTACTTTTAAAAACATAGACATATTTTAAAATTCTTCAAATTCCTTAATATTGATTAAATATGTGGATATTTTTAAGTTCATGGTCATTTAAAGTTTGTGAACATTTTTAAATTTTGAAAACTATTTTTTGTGAACATTTTTGAAGCCATGATATATTTTAAATTCATGAATTTATCTAAAATTCATTGTTTTTAAAAGTCATAATATTTTTAAAGTTTCTTAAACATCATTTAATTTAACTAACCTTTTCAAATAAAAATAAACAACGGATTTTTTTCTGAGCTAGCAGTGGGGTGAGCGAAAAAAACTAAACGAGTGAGCGGAGCAACCAAGCTGAGCGAGCAAGAGCTTCATGTGCTAACCTATGTGAGCATCCCAAAAACTCAAACAATCACCACCGGGCTGACACCAAGGCCAAAATGTGCAAAGGCTTCACAACCACTCATCAAATAACTCTTCTCTTCTCTTGAAAAAATAACACTCCAACATCAACCCAACATGATATATGAAAAAAAACACCACCAATAAAAAACTAAAACACAAAGCCAACACAGATAAAATCAAAACAAAACAACTGATCATAATAATCTATAGATATAAAAAAGTTATTTTCAGGAGTGAAGAACGGCGCGGTGAAGCGCGCGTTAGCCTCTAGTACAAACCAAGCAAGGATGACATGAAGACACCAGCCTTGTCGTTACCATTGACAACTCACTCAAGGGCTAGCCGCGTGCTAGTGCTCCAAATCTTCTACTGGAAGCTTCCATGACCACAATTGTTGATGCTCACACAGCCACAGGCATTCGACTCTAACGCTAGGGCTGCTTTCTTATGGGCAAATGCTTAGATATATAACTGTTTTAACTACAACATTGAAGTAAAAGTAGCAAATACCACATTTTCTAGAAAAACTAATTATGCGTAATAGCACAAACTTTCTGCGCAATGACACAAGGTCCAAAAGACAAATAACCACTTCTTTTATATACACACACAGAAAATAGAAAATGCACATGGGTACTTTTGATTTTGCAATAAACAAATGCTTATTATGGCAGAGCCGATGTGTGGACATAAGATGATCCCATGCAACTAATTGTCTAGCCAAAAATGAAACATTGCACAGAACTCATGAAAATCTCACATAAAAGTTATTAAAATGTGAGGTACTTTTTTATGAACTAAGAGGGAACATCATGATGTACTGTTTTCTAATTAGA
Organism: Triticum aestivum; assembly: GCF_018294505.1. NCBI lineage: Eukaryota > Viridiplantae > Streptophyta > Magnoliopsida > Poales > Poaceae > Triticum > Triticum aestivum. The sequence continues at coordinate 643,048,396 of NC_057798.1, read as the reverse complement.
AAATTTTACGTAGGAAACATACCCATGCACTGCAATTGGAGAAGAAAAAAACAGCACATGACACTAACCAAATAAACACACACGACTTCACGCCCTCAATTTCACATGGCACCCCACGTGTGATGTTGCTTTTTCGCCCTTTCATCTCTCTCCAGTATATGTGAAAACAGATGCCACCCCTAGCTAGGAAGGCCAGTCGGACATGATATTTTTATGCCAAGACAATCTCCATGTGTTTGTGGGCGCGCGATGTAATTGCAATGGATGATAAAAAGAGCAAAAGTAATGATAAAAAATGTGTTTTATAATATTCTTCTCACTAAAATCTTATGAAAACAGATAAATAATTGATTAGTTGCAAATTATAATATGCTCTGAAAATAAAGAAGCAACTAAATATGAATAATCATGTTTACCTAAAAAATTAGGTAAACGCTAGTTCTCGGATTTACCTATATGTCTTCCTCGAGTACGACGGCCGTCTGGCAAAAACACTGACCGGACCGGTGAGGAGTCACTATGACAGCACATGAATGAGCATATGCATCATACAAATGGATCAACTGGATGAAGCACAGAGCCATGGAGTTGCGTGAATAAACATGCATATACATAAGATATATTATCCAATTTCCACACCGAAACCAGGGTACAATTTTTGCAAACAATTATGCACATACACGTCCGATCACTGATGCTATCCAAATAAGTCAAAGCAACAGTTAAGCATCAGTATGTGTGCAGGTGATTCAACGAATAACAGTTCAAAGAGAATGGTAATATCCTTCAGTATATGTACATCACAAAATACAGAATATTCAATCGCTACTAATATATCTCATTACAATCATCTTACAGGGGAGCCCGACGTTGCGGAAAAAAAAAAACACAGAAGAAAGAAAGAGGAATGGACAGAGAAGAAATGACGGCTATATTTTTGCTAGAAGATAACCTGGCCTATATGACTATAGTTTTGCTATATTTCTACCCAAGATATTTGTCCCTAATTATCTAGTCTATCATGCTTGGAGTCAAAATTAAACAAACTTGCATCTTGATCTGCCTACACTTTATACTTACAGCACCGACTTTACACTGCACGTTATCTACCGTGCAAAGTCAAAGACTCGCGGTTCTTATTTGAGAACCAAAGAGACATGCATGCATATCATGGTATTGAAAGATGATAGAGTTGCAATATGTAAGATATCACAAACCTTGCAAGGTGGAAAATCGTACCTCAAAATTTGAATCGATTTGGTGAGCGAATGAATGAATGTGCATACACCATCTGAATCTGCTGCTATCGATACGGGTCGGGCTCACAGCCGTAGAAGCTGCAGCCCCTGCTGAACGGAACGACAGCCCCTTCCACTATGCACCCATTGCACAGATCACAATCACACCATGCAGTAGATGTGCGATTGCACAGGGGTCATGAGCGAAGATGAGGTCAGGCCTTATGGATCTGAATTCTGGAACAAAAACGACCCAGCCAGCTGAAGAAAGATTTAATTTGCATGTCGAGGTGCACGTGGACAGCAGAGGGGTCATGGGCGTAGATGTGCCATTGCAATTCCGCGTCGTGCCATTGCCACCTGATAATCGAAGAGGAGGAATGCTCTGCACAGTCCTGAAGAAATTAGTGGGATCTACCTGGCCTTCACCGCCGCAAGTCTCTCAAAGTTATCCTTGAAGTACGCCTCACTCCAAACTCTCACCTTCTCATACCTGGTCCTGGCGCTGTCACCACCATATACTTGCTCATGCCGAGGTCCAAGTACTTTAGTTCACGTACATGCCCCTCGGGCTCTTGGACATAGGGCTCCATCTCCCAGTGCAGCCCCTGATCCAACCCATATGCTAGTTGGATGAATGAACTCACTGTATATATTCATCAGTACACATTTCAGGCTGCTTATATAGCAGGTTACACGAGAGGAAGAGGGAGCTACTGTTACAACAGAATTGGCGATCACGCCGTGCGTGGCTACGTGGGCGGAGGCGACGTGAGCGGGAGCGTGGGCGCCGCAGGACTCGGGCCGGCCTGTTGCACGCGCGGCTGAGG
>NC_057798.1:642737325-642739408 GCF_018294505.1 Triticum aestivum | reverse complement strand
AGAAGAAGAAGAAGAAGAAGAAGAAGAAGACTATAAGCTTATTATGTAAACTTGGTCATTTTGTGCTAACATAAGTAATTTTGGAGCTAACCTATAGGAAACTAATCATATTAGAGATAGCTTAGCATATTAGAGCCAACTTAGGTAAAATGGAGCCAACCTAGCTAATTATGCCATCTTTGAGTGAACTAAGCATATTAGAGCTAACTTAGAGCTAACTTATGTCATTTTGGAGAGGAAGAAGAAGAAGAAGAAGAAGAAGAAGAAGAAGAAGACTATAAGCTTATTATGTAAACTTGGTCATTTTGTGCTAACATAAGTAATTTTGGAGCTAACCTATAGGAAACTAAGCATAGTAAGATAACTTAGCATATTAGAGCTAACATATGTAACTAAGCATACTAGAGCTAACATAGGTGACTAAGCATATCAGAGCTAACTTATGTCATTTCGGAGGAAACAAAGCTAAGTATATATAGATCATTTTGGAGATCTGACATACTTGACATAGTTCAGTTCTCATTGTTCTTCTCCTTCTCCTTCCTCAGCCTGATGCACCAAGAGCGGCGAGGCGGGGAGGCAGTGGGATGTAGTCTTCTACCACAATTGGCGTGGTCATGTCGCCCAGCTGTGGGATCGCCGGCGCCACCACCGGCGCGAGGTCATTGTCAGGCATCACCACCATCGCGAGGCCATCTTCAGGCAGGACTGGAACGACCATCGCTAGGTCATCCTCAGCCACCAACAACCCTTGCCCATGGCCAGCCACCACCATCTCTTGCCCTTGGTCAGCCACCACCATCGCTAGGTCATCCTCAGCCTGATGCCCACTCTGCTCCTCTTCTTCCCCACCCCAATCCGGATCATCCTCCTTGCTATCTTTGTTGCAGCCAGAATCACTGCTGCTTTGGCTGTAGCCAGTGTCACTGCTGCTTTGGCTGTAGCCAGTGTCGCTGCTGCTGCTCCCATTGCCTGTCCAAATGCAACAATGACCATTAACAATCGATGCAAGACAAGGCCAAATGTAGAGGAATAAGAAGAGGCAGAACGTACTGGCATCATCGTCGTCAGCATAGCGCATGCGACACATAGTCGCGTTGAACACCTTCATGATGAGCATGGTGGCGTCGTCGTCGTACCTGAAGAGAAGGAAGTACCCTAGCCACAGGTCGTAGACACGGTAGAACTTCTCCCAGCCACGACACAAGTACATGTGGCCCTCCTTGATCACCAACTCCACGTCCCACAGCCCGCGAAACTGCCGCCGGCCTGTCGCAACTTCACATTATTTGGCAGATCTTCACCCAGCATGTTCATAAAAGTGTTAGGCAGCCTCTGCAGTTTGGGATAATGAGTGATGTAGAAAACAACAGAGTTATCATAATGAGATGGGTGAAGGGGAGATCTCTCCTTTTATATACCTGCCTCATGGATAATACTGAAGTCCCAAGTATGATACTGAAGAACTCGGAAGCATCCAACTCGTACTGCGATGTGGCAGAGCGGAGTCTGCGGTGGCGGCTTCTCCCCATCTCTGATAAGCAGCAGAAGAGACCAATTAGTACCCTTACAAAATTATCATACAACATTATAACATAAGAAATTTTGAGCAGAAGATAATCAACTACACCAAGTTATCATTTCTCATTCAAAAAACAATGCACTTGTGGACATATGATGGCTCTAGTTGAATTTATTAGTAGCACTAGTCGTCAAAAATGTTGACTTTAGTTGAATTTCATATAATAACTAATTTAACTTCTTGCGGTCAGCAAACTAGGCTACTAGCTAGCAGTATAAAAACATTCAACTAAAGAAAAGATAGAAACTGCAAAACATGGCGGAACCCTAAATAAGAAAGTATAAAAATGTGTCTTTTTCTTCTTCTTCTTCTTCCCCTCTTCTTATTTTTTCCTCTTTTTCCTTTTCTTCTTCTTCATCTTCTTCCTTTTCTTCTTCTTCTTCTTCTTCTTCTTCTTCTTCTTCTTCTTCTTCTTCTTCTTCTTCTTCTTCTTCTTCTTCTTCTTCTTCTTCTTCTTCTTCTTCTTCTTCTTCTTCTTCTTCTTCTTCTTCTTCTTCTTCT